>NW_017253365.1:2135347-2320991 GCF_001642045.1 Paraphaeosphaeria sporulosa
GTAGTAGTAGTAGTAGTAGTAGTAGTAGTAGTAGTAGTAGTAGTAGTAGTAGTAGTAGTAGTAGTAGTAGTAGTAGTAGTAGTAGTAGTAGTAGTATAGCTAGCAAGCGGCCTGGTTGGCGACAATGGCATTGCCCGCAGCATACGTCCGGCCGCACCTATAGCAGCAGCATAGCTAACAAGTAGCCTAGTCGGCGACAGTGCAGGGTCTCGTGGCCATGTTGGTGTTCCTTGGTTGGTGTTTACTCCTTCCTACCACAGCAACGCCTTCCCTTGCACCACGGCCACCTTCTCTTTGCATCGGCATTCCCTCGGGGTTATGTGCACAGAACACACGGCCACCTTTTCTTTGCATCGGCATTCCCTCGGGGTTATGTGCACAGAACATAGCCCCGGGTTCGATTCCCGGCCGATGCATTTTTTGGCTTTCTGATGCTCTCCAGGTGTGTTTGAATCGTTGCGGAGGCATCTGGGGTGATGGTTAGGCCTTGGGTGGAGCGCAGAGCACCTAGGGCCTGTTGGCGACTACTTTTTGTCCTCCCAGGGCACCCTCGAATTTCTAACCAAACTCAAGCTAATAAACCTATATATAACATGCTTTGGCACCTGTGATGGTATGTGTCATTCGTTCAAGTTGCGTTTTACTGTAGCTCACGCAGGACTAAGGGACTTCAACCCTACCACTGATCTCAAGTCTCTGGCTGAAAGAAACATGGCTTCTCCACGAAACATGGGGATGGCGAATATTACTTCTCTGGCCTCGCGTTAGGTCCAAGTTGTGATAGCCTCAGGGGCTCACTTGCACTTCGAAGTCTCCGAGGCATAAAAGGAACGTGGCCTCGCACCACTGGAGCACCTCAAGTGCAGCCAAATTGGGTTTGCATAAGATAATGGGAGTTACAGCTTTCATTGATTTCCCACTCTTAGCGGATAAGTTACAACTGTTAGCCGGACAGTCGACAGTCGAGCTCAAAGGAACTTCTTGAACCACTCAATCGCCTGCTCCTTTGCACCATCCGCCGCCGCTGCCGCCGTCTGATCTCCAGACTTCGCCCTAACCGCAAAACCATGATCTACACCCTTGTACGTTGTGAGCTGATAGCTGTAGCCATTCTCTCCATCTCCGTTGCCCGCCTTCTGCCTCAACGCAGCCTCTGCTTCCTCTACCGCAGGCGTTTTCAGATTGAAGTCCTTCTCCGCGTGCGCGATAGCAAGCGGCGACTTGAACTTCAACACAGCATCCACGATTTGACCCGGCGCGCTGAGAAATGATGGATGTGCAGCAAACGATGCATCGACAAGGCGTTGACCTCCACCTTCCTTATCGGCCTGCGCGCACAAATTGACGCTGAGGTACCCGCCCCAGCAGAAACCTGCAAGTCCCAATTTTCCCCCTGCGGGGAGGTCCGCTTTGACTTTGCGCGCGTAGTCCAGGCAAATGTTGAACGTCGCAGGGATAGTGGGTCTGGCACGGTACATGAAGGGTACAAACTGTCGCAACAAGCTGGCAAACATCAGGATCCTGTTGATTTGACCGGAAATGTCAAATAGGCCGACAGAACCCATTGCATTTTCCATGGTGTCCAGGACCCAGGCTGGCATCGGGCCTCCCGGAATGATGTCAGGAACCAGGACGCGGATACCAGTTGCGGAGGCATAAGCATCGGCTAGGACCTTGTTGTTGACGAGGTCGAGGCCGAACGCATCGGTGAAATACACGATCGTTGAGGGAGACGAGGAAGTACCCTGGGGTTTGGCGACATAGGTAGTGACGCCGTAGAGGGTTTCAATCGTGCCTTTCGGGTCACCGGTGACGACGCCGCCGCGAAAGCAGTCTGGGCACGCCATTGCTTCTGGTGGAGTGGTTCAGACTGTTGGTGTAGTTGCGTGGTGGGATGCAGCCAGCTCTAGTAGAATGATTGCCATTGCGTTCAGCTCTCGGGTCCGAGCCGCGCGCGGGGCTTTCACTATCTCCGAACGTAATGAGCTACGCTGGACGGATACATGCACTGCAGCCATCGTTGCAACACGTCCTGGATAATCAAATCGGCGGATAGTAAGCTGGCATGAGGAGGTTATAGGCCCTTTATCGCGATTGAAAAGTCTCAGTTTCCCAGTGTTGCAATATCGTAATAAAGACAAGCCCACATTTCTTACAGGCCCCAATCTCCTTCAGGTGTACCTCTAACATTCAATTGCTCAAACGCCCATAACTCCGAACATACACGTCAGTCGCTTAACGGAACTTGCTGTAAATGACCGCAATGATAAGAAGCACAAGTACAGTTATGATCGCAATGGTGATAATCCTGTTCGTCGCCATTCTGAAACCAAATATTGTTAGCAGTCAAATCAAACAGGGAACCACATCCTAAGCACTCCGCATCAACACGTGCGGCAGGTTGTATGCGGAGGTAGATACGTACCTTCTCGCCATGCCCTTCAAAGTCTTGATACTGCGGTCTGTGTAGCCTTCACTCTCCAACAGCCGTTCCCTCGTGTTGACAATCTGCTCCCTTTGCCTCGACAGGTCGCTCAGCGTGCCCGCGCCAATCTCCTCAGTCTCCAATGCCATGCGCTGGGCCGCCGTAAGCCTTCCGGATGAGCGCTGCAGCCTATCGGTGCCTGAGAGCAACTGCTGGCGCTGCTCGAGCTGCGCATCTGTGTCGGGGTTATCGGTATAGCGGTCACCGAAGAGCTTGCTGCGGTCGCTGGAGTAGGACTGGACCTTTCTCTTCGCTTCGTCCAAGTCATGTTCGAGGTTACGGAACCGGGCGTTGAATTTAGACTTCAGATTCGCGGGGATGTTGGACTTCTCAAGACGCATCTGGTCGATCTGTGTACAGTGTTAGACGCCCTCTATCACTTGTCGCATGCCCGAGTAGCAGGCACAACATACCAGCTCTTCTGCCTCCTCAAGCGCGCGCTCCGCCTTGCTGATCGCCGCTTTCCGCGGCTCGCCGGTCGATTCCTTAATGACTTCTATCTGCTGGTTCAGGTCGGCTTGCACGAGCTTCAGGTCGGCTTCGTAGCCGCTGAAGCGCTCCGTGCCTGCATCGGCGTCGACGAGAGACATGTTTGCGGTCGAATTTGGGCCGTAGACGGGTTGAATATCGGTCGCGAGGAATCTCTGGTGCAAAGGTGGTGTTAATAGTGTCGAAGAGAGGTCTGGGCGGGAGTTTAAGATGGGGAGTTGCGCCTGGAGGCGTGGATGAGCTACGCTGCGTAATGCCAAGGGACCCTTGTCAAGTCGTCACGTGATGTCTCGGACAGTGCATGTGGGCAACAGATACCTTGAAACCGACACAACTCCAACCCACTTTGCCTGACACCTAGCTCAAATAGACTCGAAACCATTAGACAGCTCAAATAGAAGTGGCTAAGCACTCCGATAACGTTAAACACTCTGTAACAAATTTCGCCTCTCTAGATCACAGTCCTTACGCTCGAGCGCTTGAAGGAATCGAAGTCCAAATCTCCTCCATCAATCGCGCGATTTGTACGTCTGAAATGTGTTCAATACCGCTACGGTGCTGTGTCCTTTCAAGATCATGGCGCACCGAAACAAAATCAGCGTAGCTTGTGTAGAAGGAGAATCTGGACCCTTCCAAGGTTAAAAAGAGGACCCTTCGAAGAGAGCTAGCTTCTACTGCAGTCTCTCCGCGGAATGCGCACATCTACTGCATGCACAGGTTACCTTCAGCGTTAAGCCACGAATCCAACTAACACTGCCAAAATGATGGAAAAGCACGAGTCAGTTAGAAGATGAAACGAAGCTCGATTCAGAAGTCGATGACCTCAACACTTTGCCCACGCAACTCAAGCCAACATCCGTTTTTACCAATCTTTAGCTCGACAATCCAAGCGACGATCATTGCTCTAGCCTCACCTACGACGGTCGTGACCATTTTTCCAAGCAGCGTAACGAGGAAACCCATATAGCCACTTCAAGACATGGAACGCAAGCGCATAGCCATAGTCGGCAGCGGCATTTCCGCCCTCTCCACCCTCTGGACACTGCGCAACACCCCCCACGACGTCACGCTCTTCGAAAAAGCAGACCGGCTAGGCGGCCACACCAACACCGCGACATGGACGTCGCCGCTCAATGCCTTGGAAACCACGCCGGTAGACACAGGCTTCATTGTCCTCAACGTCGCCACGTATCCCAACTTCATCGCGTTCCTTAAAGAGCTGGGCGTCAAAACCATCGCTTCAGAGATGACCTTTGGCGTCTCGCGCGACAACGGCGCATTCGAGTGGTCGGGGACGTCGCTGGGGGCGTTGTTCGCGCAGAGGGGCAACACGCTGCGACCGTCGTTCTGGCGTATGATCTTCGACATCGTGCGCTTCAATATGTTTTCTTTGGATTTGCTGTCTAGCCCTGCGGCGCCGTCAAACGACCTCACTATCGGAGAGTATCTGGAAAGAGAAGGGTATTCTGATGCGTTTCGGGACGATTATCTTATTCCGATGACGGCGTGCGTGTGGAGCACGGGTCCGGATAAGTGTGCGTTGGAGTTTCCGGCGTTGACGCTTGTGAGGTTCATGTGGAATCATCATCTATTGTCGACGGTGGCGGAGAGGCCGCCTTGGTTGACTGTTGAAGGAGGCTCGAAGAGATACATTGATGCTGCATTGAAAGAGTGCACGGGAGCGAAAATCAAGTTGAGCACACCGGTGGAGTCACTAAAAAGAGTCAATGGGCGTGTTGAGCTAGTGCTAGGCGGCAAAGGAGAGGGGAGAAAGGAGGTATTCGACGAAGTTGTGCTGGCCTGCCACGGAGACCAGGCACGGTCAATCGTGGGCGACGCAGCCACGCTCGAAGAAAGAGACATTCTGGGCGCATTCGAAACCACGCCGAACATTGCATATCTCCATTCCGACCTGTCCGTAAGTAGCCCTCGACAATACTTTCATGACGTCCGGTCTAACGAGCACCAGCTTATGCCCAAGCGCCGCGAAGCCTGGGCAGCCTGGAACTACCTCACTCATTCACAGCCCCCTTCTAAATCTACCGACAGCTCCTCTGGCAACCTCCAGTCTGTCTGTCTGACCTACAACATGAACATCCTGCAGTCACTCCCGAAATCCACATTTGACGACGTTCTGGTCACTCTCAACCCAGCAACACCACCCTCGCCTGCCCTCACGCAAGCTACGTATGAGTACAGACATCCGCTCTATAACTCTCGCATGGTAGCTGCACAAGAACATCTAGAGCAGATACAAGGCAAGAGGGGCGTCTGGTATGCGGGTGCATGGACGGGGTATGGTTTCCACGAAGATGGATTTTCTAGCGGGATGAAAGTTGGGTTGAGATTAGGTGGGAATGTGCCGTGGGAGGCGAAAAATGCCAAGTTTAGCAGAGGGACGGCCCCTGTTTTAGGATGGAAAGACTTTGTCTTGCGCGCGGTTGTCATGATTTTGCAATTATACGTGTCTCTTATAGACCTTGCGGTGGGTGGACGGGGGCGAACATTGAGGCCACAAGCTGTGCTACAGCCGATTGGAAACGGGGTGGCGAACGGGAAGAAGAATAGAATGGCGAATGGAAAGAAGAAGGCATGTTAAGTGGACAGCTGGCGAGGCCGGCGCACTACTTGAAGAGAACGGATCCTTTTTGCTCTATACCCGCAAACAGCTATCAAAAAGGCGGAATTGCCATCGTCGAGCTATGAAATCGTGATATCTTGGGAAGAAGATGGAACAGAACCTCAAACCGTCCGCCCGCCGTCGAAGCGCGCATTTGAGCTGTCCCGGACTCTCTTGCAAAAAAAAGTTGTGCTTGTCGCGTAGTGGCAAATAGAGACCGGGCAGCATGGCGGACTGCATAACCCCTTAGATGTCGTCAATGTCGAGCTCCTTGCCATCCTTGTCATCGCTGTCGTCGCTGTCGTCACGGTCCTCGTCGAATTCGAAGCCGATACCCTCGTCGCCCTGGTCGCCGTACGTGTCGGTCTCGTTGATCTTTGCGTTCTCGGGCAGTTCGCCGTAGGCCTTCAGTGAGCGCGCTTCGTCGGCGGAGTACTTGAGGCTGCGCAACAGTCAGCCATGCACGCACGAATACAGGCGGCGGAAAGGAAACTCACATAACGTCGCCCTTCTCGTCCTGGTAGTCACGCAGACTGAGCAGGATAATGTCACCCTGGTTTATCCAGACCTTCTTCCTGAGCTTGCCGCGGATGTGGCCCAGGCGGCGGGTTCCGTCAAAACATTGCGCTTCCAGGCGACCGTTGCCCAGCATCTTGATGACCTGTGCGTATTCCTGGCCCTCCTCCTTGAAGGTGAGCTCACGCTTCTCGTTATCGTTCTCGTTCTTGCCCCTACGTCGGTTCTTTCCTCCCTATACTTTGTGTCAGCATGCGCTCTCGAGGAAGCCTTGTGGGATGCGGGATGGTGGCGGGGCAACGTGGCGGGGTAATGCGCGTAGAGCGACGTACTTTTCCTTTGTTCTTGGGCATGGTGGAGTCGGTACTAGTAGTAGAGGCCGCTGTGTGTGGTGTATTGGAAGTGGCGGCTACGGGAGTTTGTGTGGGAGTGAGGTGTCTGCGGCGTGAAGGGATGGTGCAGGTTTCTGTGATCAATGTGTCAAAGCCCTATCCGCAACGGGGCTAGCGCGGCGCATAGGTTTACAGTTATCTTTGCAGCGTCATCACGGTTCGCCCAGTCGAAGCGTCGCAATTGCCCAAACAACCACCCACCATAGCCCCATGAGTCGTCGCTTCCAATCACTACCGGCCGCTGCCGTACAACCTCACCCATGAAGTCTATTTTCAATCGCTTCAGCCGCTTTCAGCCCACGACGTTCAAAGTCAGCTACTCTCCTGAGTACAGGACGTACCTCCAGCACCATGCCGCGAGCGACTGGCTGCACCCGCTGCACATCCTGCGCAGGCGCGAGCTGGCAGAGCGCAAGAGAGAAGCTCTCTGGTGGCATGTCACTTCCGGCATCGACCTCTCCAGGTCCTCAGTAGTGCGCTCATGGTGCAGGAGGCGCTTGCGCGGTGCCTTCACCGAAGGCTTGAAAGAACGGGGCTTTGACGAGTTCGGCAGGCTGCTCAACGTCGCCAAGTTGCGCGAGCAGAAGGGTTTTAAGAGCCTGTCGGAACGGAATGCGGATTTGAGCCTGGACGGAAGTGTGCGACTGCATATCACACCGGCGTTGGTGACAGCCAAGTACGCGGATGTGCGGAAAGAAACGGGTGGCATAATCGATATCCTGGTTGAAGCGCTTAGAGATAACTTGCAAGCGTCACACCTTTCTAACCCGCGACCGCAGCCGCGTTCACAGCCAAAGACCCTTCCGCAGTCCAAGGCTCCTTCGCGACCGAGAGAAACAGCATCACAGGTACTACCGAGCAACCAGTCGCAGGAAGGACAATTGTCACAACTCAACCTACCCTCGCACACAAAGGCGCAGTCTCCGGTTATTCGATACCGGTCAACTCCTTCGAACTCCCATCCACCCAAAATTTCTACGAAACGCAAGACACAACAACCGCCCGACAACGCCAAGCCTCAACGGCACAGCCGGGACACGCAATGAACCCCTGATACATCGTAGATGCTTCGCAAGACCATACGAGAAGAGTCTGAGACAACGCGTGACTTGGAGCACACCTGAATGTGACATAGCATCTCTTGTCGAATGGCAACGTAACAATTGCCAGGACAAATGATTGTACAAGTGGCTTGCCCTGGATGATCGACAGATGACCGATACGTCGTAGCTACCCCAACGTACACGACATGCTCCAGTAGGCGCTTGTAGCATTGAGAAAGAACTCATGATCACTATACTACGAGCTGCTCTGGTTACACTTCAAACCGCATACAACGAACGATAGATCTCAACTCTGAAGCAGTACATGACAAACAGGTAGAATTAGAGTCCATGAAATGCGTAGACCTGGCATTCTATTGCCAGGAAATCATGCTCAGAGTATGCTCTCTTATCACAGCTTCCTTCACAATTCGGACTTTGCCTCCAGTGCCCTCCTGCCCCTCGCAAACAAAATTGTCCGCCACAGCTTCTGCCCACCGAACTCCATGTACACTCTCTTTTCCATCGTCACGACATCCACATCGACCAGACCTGCGTCGGTGAAAAACTTCTTCACGCCGTCAACGGTGAAGCTAGGCACGACGATCGAGGCGGACATCTTTGCGCGGTCCCAGCCTGGCTCGTCTTCGACTTTCATAGGTTCGTGGTGTTCATGGCCGTGCTCTTTATTAGCATGGCCATGGCCATGGCCATGGCCATGTCCGTGTCCATGCCCGTGCCCATGGTGACTGTGATGGTGATGCCACGACCCCTCCGTCCCCTCAATCGGCTCACCGTTCTCATCAGCTTTCAAGTCCCCTCCCTCCAAGAAATCGTTGATCATGAGCACCCCGCCCGGCCTGAGCCTCTCCTTCAGACACTTCGCCGCATGCACCACATCCTCGAAATGGTGAAACGCAAAGCTCGCTGTCGCTAGATCAAACCCATCCCATTCCGCACCGGTAGGTGTTGGGTTGTCCCTGTCAAATAAGTCGCCGACGACCGCATTGATGATAGAGTCAGACAGCCCGGCGGCTCGCGCGCGGGCGTTGTAGGCTGCGACCATATTGGGGGATACATCGATGCCGCGGGTTTCTGTGACGTAGGGGCCGAAGACCTAGGCGCGTTAGTGTCTTTCGTTATATAACGAGAGAAGGTGAAGGTGTACCCGTGACATGAGGCCTGTACCGCAGGCGTAGTCCAGCTGCCTTACGGTTTGGGTGTCGGAGCTGGATTCGATGTTTGCAAAGGGTATGCCAATCCAGTCCAGGCGGTTGCGCAGGTCGTCAGTCACTTCTTGGTTGACTTTGGCGAAGAAGGGCTTGGAGTCGTATGTGTCTGTGATGGCACTGCAAGGCGTTAGGTTCTGGGTTTAAGAGTATTCGATCGTGTACTGACTCAAAGTACTGTCGGTTGGCTGCTGCTGTCGACATATTGGCGGGAGGGTAACGGCCACACATAAGACTGTTGCAGGGCTAGAATAATGGGTGGAAGACTTGAGATGGTTCTTGATATTGCTTGTTGTTGTGTTAAATGCACCTGCGTGTCCACGAGGCTATATATAGAGGTGTGCCAACTTTGTGGTCGTGCGATGTCGCCGGTGCGTTTGTTACCGGAGACTTTATTCTAAGCACTCCACTCGCCAAATCGGGCTAGAACTAACACCTAGCCGAGGAGTGCTTCTCGATGGAGATGTCGACTATCTCGGAGACATTGTCTTCGTAAAACAGTGCGTATAGTCCCCGAGTTGGCACAAGTGCGTGCCTTTTCGCACTTGACGCAGAATGAGTCATAATGTTTGCGGGATTGAACGGAGACATCGTTTGCGTAGGGACGATTGTTTGATATCGCTTGCATCAGCGGCTTCAATCGAACACGTTGCTCAGATCACCATCTTGTGTTGCTGCGGAAACATTATTGGTACTGTCCGACTCGATTTGGACTTTCAAAGCTTGCTGACGAGCCAGCCCCTCTGCTCTTTTACGCGCTTTTCTGGCTCCAGCATCCTCCCATTCGGAGATCGCGCCTCTGTGTCTTTCATTCTGCTGGTACTGCTGGAGTAAGGCTACCCTGAATCGTGCAATCCTCTCTGTGTTGATTTGGAAACGTTCGTTGGCAACATGCACCAGCGTCCGGAGATAGTTTCCGTCCACAAGCGCGATGTTCTGCCCCGAACTATCGTGGTAGCCGATGATTGAATCGAAGGAATAGCCTGTAGACCTCACAGCCACCATAGGATTGAGTTCTCCACTCCTGGATGGAGCCAAGCTCATGGCACCGCTTTCCCTGAAGCCTGCGCTGAGAGCGGCAGTGAGTACGCGCTGGCAGTCTTCTAAGGACGCTGTCAAGATGTGTAGAATCTGTCGTACGTCAGCTTCATCGGCCGAAAGTGTTGTTGAGTCTTACCATGGGCTCAAACTTCAAATGAATGTACCTGCATGCTAGATTGAAAGACCCCGCGCCAGATTCACCCTTCACCAGGCCAAAAGTCTGCATATAGTCGGACGATTCATCTAGAGGTATCGCGATTGGATCGTGTGATATGTAGAGCCACTGACCTCCGCCTCCTTTGCCCCCAGGACCTGCGTGTGACTCATCTTGAGGTGTGGCTTCCGTGGGATCAGCTTTACGTCCCTCGAGGAAGACGCTTATGCGCCCAGAGCAGCTGCTCGTTGTGACTAGCCCTTCAAGGACGTTCAAGTCCCCGATCAAGGCGCGAATCGGCGCATCTACAGAACCTTTAGGTGACAGGTCCTGGTATTCCTCATCCGGGACGGTTAGCTGCTCCAGAATTTTTTGCTTGCGTGTTTGGAAGCGGTTCAACATAGTTGCTGCAATAGACTTCGCAGGTGACCAAGCGAATACAGTTTGGAAAAATGTGCGAGTGTTGCGGGACGGACCGCACTTTCTCGGAAACTGAGAACGTCATTTATTGGTGGTCCGTGCTGAACGCGTCTGCCTTCACACGACTGCAACGCGAAGTCATTACACCAGCCGAACTGCTACATACAGAGGGAGAAAATTTCAAGATGCCACGAAAGTCTACCAAACCCGCTGAACCCACGTTGTCCCGTGGCCCTATCAAGCGTGCCGCTCCGGCGACACCCAGTCGCCAATCGAAGAGAGCCAAATCCGGGACCAGGACGTCTTATGCAGAGCCAGACTCGGATGATGACCTGGACAAACCAACCGCATCGCCATCTGATGAGGATTCAACAGTGCAGTCTGATTACGAACACGAAAGTGTTGCCGATTCACCCTCCGATTCCGATCAGCTCGAAGCTGCTAGTGAAGAAGACAGCAAGGCAGCGAAGACTCTGAGAGGGCGTTCCGCTAAGCGATCCACACTTCCAATGCATACGAAGAAAGATGGCGGCGAAGAGTTATGGAAGTCTGGAGCAAAGCTTGAGCTTGGTACCCAAGTAATCATCAAGAAGCCCAAAGCGCGCGACGCGGGCGATACTCCCTTCACGAACGAGACCATTCACCCCAACACCATGCTATTCCTCAGCGACTTAGCCGCCCACAATGATCGTCAATGGCTGAAAGGTGCGTCAGCTGCAGCTTCATGTGCAGTAGTGTTTTGGGCCCACCTTGGAGCACGCACACGCCTACGTAACTGTCGCTAAACTTGACGTAGCACACGACGCCGACTATCGAACCTCGCTCCAAGACTTCACGACATTCCTTGAAAGCCTCTCTGAGAAAGTGATTGAAGCTGACGAAACCATCCCTGAGCTTCCCGTCAAAGATATTGTGAGTCACCCTGTAAAAAGCCTCGCCCTGAAACGCATAGCATACTGAGAATCGTAGATCTTTCGTATTTATCGTGGTAAGCAACAAAGAGAGCGTCTGAGTAAGAGATACTAAATCAATCAGATGTCAGATTTTCGAAAGACCAAACCCCCTACAAGGTAAGCAATATTCAGCGGCAAGACGAGGTTACCTTGCATGGCTACGTGACATTTCTGATGCGCTAACGCACTTTTTAGACACACTTTTCTGCAGCATGGAGTCGGTAAGTGCGAGCCCTGAAGAGATCACGAGGACCGCTTAGGTGGTAATCCTCGCCTACAAATACCTTTATTGCCGTGTGCACCGTTTGCTCATGCTGTACCCTTTTGTGTAGCACGGGACGAAAAGGACCATATGCAGCTTACTACGTACAAATCCAACCAAATGGTTCGAGTTTTGTTGGTAAGTGCTACATCTTTCCTTGCATCTTTCTGTAGGACACATTCATGTGATGGTTCGCAACACGAGGCGTGGTACAACATGCTCGTTACGACGCTACACTTGTTATCGACACGAGTACGAGTACCGCAAGACATGCAGCGGCTTTGCCGGTCCGATACTACGCGCCGTCACACCCTCATAGTAACAACAATTTCGTCGCACACGCCCTCTCGGTTGGAGCCTGCGTATGCACCAGCCACGTGCTGAACGCGGGAGAGTTCTCCGACGCCTCGACAAGCGCGCAACTAGCCTGGAACATCTAGAAACACAAGTCTCATTCGACGTACGTTGAGAAAGTGGCCACTGGTCGACTGCGTTTGTTCATGTTGCCAAGAAGTCAACCAATCCGGGCCGGGAAACAATACCTTGTGTGGTTCGACATCCAGGCATGCTCATTCTGTTGCCTTTGCCGACCGCAAAGCGATTCCACGGTGTATGCCCAACCCACTATGATGATGGAAGGACAATAGTGCGAAGAAGTCTATCCGGTGTATGTGCACTTAGCGACACTAAGCTTCTCTGTCTGCAACAACCTTGCGCTTCATGCCTTAATATTTGACTGGTCATTCGAGGTCGATATATCAGGGATATGTACGAGGGACAGGTACGATTGTGTTGAGACTCATCGTTTCGACGACCTCGCGAGTGTTGGATTCAGCGCAACCATGTCTGAACGAGAGCACGATGGTATGCGTATGGTCATCCGCAGCGGACGTTCAGGTCGGTTCGGTTGTTTCGGAGGAGCTCAGTTGCGACAGCGCTTCCGTAAGACCTCATCTTGGATACATAAACGACCTATGTATGAGCAGATGAGGTCAGAGATGTATCAAAGCTCCGCGTTTGAAGATTCGGATCTCACAATGCAACCGCGCCAAAGACTCCCAGGCCAACAGCGTCTCGAGGCACCCGATACAACATTCCACGGCTTTCAGCGCGAGTTGACGACAGTAGCCTGGATCTTTTCCAGTCGGGAATCATATGCATCTTCGCCTGGTTGAATGCCATGCAGCGGCAGCGGGGTCTTCTCAGGGGCTCCCTCTCGTACGTTTAAGGGGCAATCAATGACGACGAAGACGGCGCCCCATTTCAAGGCCATGTCTATGTGCCATGCGCTGTATGAATCCTCCATAACCGTGTCGGGGTGTGACCATTAGGGATGGTCTTTGCGAGGGTGCGCTTTTGTGCGGGTGTGTGCTGCTCGTTCTGAACTCCAGTCACCAGTGATCTGCCAGACCCGGCACTCGAAGTGCCCGCCAGAGCTCATGTGATGGCGCTCTAGATAGAATGCACTTCCTAGACCATAAGATGGAATCCCCGCTAACGATCTGTAGGTGGGGGCTTGTGGATGCCGGATGCTCGGTCGCTGAGCGCGCTGCGTCAGGACATTGACAGGAAGCCGCACAAGATCAAGCGCGTGTTGACAGACGCCAACATTCGGAAGTCATTCCTCGGCGGTATCCCTGAAGATGAGAAGAAAGCCGTGAAGGCGTTCACGAATCAGTCTAGTAATCGATCGAACGCTCTCAAGAAACATCCAAAGGTGAGTCCCTTCCAGAGAGCAAGCAGAGTGAAGACAGGCGCGGCGAGCCATGGGTGACAGCAATCGATACGTCACATCGCTTGCAACGTCTCGGGAGGCCCGGGACGGTATCGATGACAGATCGCCTGTACGAAATCACTCTTCGGTGAATTGAGACGGACGACAATGGATTGATCACTCGGTACCAAGCACCGACACTCGATCCTAGCACCATATCGTGGATCTCCCGTCGATAGAACAAAGGACGGGGCAGAATCTCACATGCGCACCTCGATGCCGCAACATGCACGCAACACGCCTACAATGCACCTGCAGACTCGATACTGAGTGCAGGCCACTTAGTTTGGGCGATAGCAGTTCTGTTCCCGGCGCTTTACTTCGGGCCACGGAACCTCTTCCCTAATGGTGGCGCATATTCGTTTTGCAAGCGTCCTTGAGGCGCGGCGGTGGTGGCCAAGGTTGTTCACTTGATCGGTGAAGAAGGGAAACGCCCAACTTAACTTTGCGGATGTCCGCGCCTCCTTCCAGTCTCCGGCGGCTATGCACGAAAGATTGCGAGACTGCCTTGCGATTTCATAGTCAGGATGGCCCGCCAACAGTCTCAGGATGTCGTGGAATTTTCCACATTAGAGCGCGAAACAGCGACTATCAGAGGACCCCGCTGGCGGCCCCGTCAAGATCTCTCTGCTCGCCTCTTGCCGCTTATGCCACTGCATGAATCACCCCCAGGGAGCCGCAACGCTAACGATGTTTCGTTCAGGGATATGACTCTGATCACAAAGACATCGATCTCCTGAGACTCCGAAACTTCACGCTCGGTACCAAACTCTCCGACAATGAAGTTGTAGGGGCTAATGGTCTGGACCGAATCGCTGAAATAATCGGCTGCATGGTTCCCTTCGTAAGTCATATTCTCACTCGACTCAGGCGACTCAGACGTTTGAAAACGCTCCCACAATGCGCCAGGCTTTTTAGTCTTGAACATGCAATACGCGTGCAGTTTTAGATCAACTTATCGTTGTATCGATTGCCGTGTAAAGCTGACTGGGGTTCGGTACGCTCACGGACTGGACGCCTCTGTCTCACCCACTCCGCGCTGTGTCGAAACTACCTGCGTAAACGGGTTGGGAGTGATCCATTTAGGCGAAGGGATACCCTCGTCAAAATCGGTCACTCTTCGCACAGAATGAGCACCGTGTGCGTTGGCACTGCAGCCTACCTAACCCGCCCGTGGCTGCATCGGCGCGGTCAGAGGTGGGGAAGGACTCGCTAGTCCTGTGTTTCTGCCCGTCCCGCACACAAACTATCTAACGTACGGTTGCAGATTACATACCTCAACAGTGTCGTCATGCCAGACGAAGATTCCTCGGACTCGAGCGAGGAAAATGGTGAGGAGAGCGCTAGCGAGGTGGATGGCAACGACGCTTGAGGAGGTTATATGTCCGCTTGCGGCGTAGCAGAAGCCCAACGCCTCAGCGAAGGTTTCGCTCGCTCACACCGGGAAGTCGTCCAAACATGTCGGGATTGGTGGAACGGGAGCGCGGCCAGGACGCAAGCGCCAATAGACGCCTGCAGCCAAGGGAAGGCGTGTCGGCAGTGGCGCTGACTGGAAAGCGAAGCGAGGCAATCAAACGAAGTTCTGCATTAGTCCCGCATGAAGAAAAGGTCACGTTATCTACTAAAACAAAGCCCAAGGATTGCCCAGGTCGCACGGTGGCGCTTAGTCGCGCCGTCAGGGATGCGCGGTGACCACGAGAACCCCGGCCCTCAGTCCAACACATGGCGGGCCGCGTCCTTTAGCCTGGCGCGCTGCCAGCTCGATCGCGTTCGCGAGCGGCCCTAAGGACCGCAGACAGGTGGGCTGATCGCGCTTTCCATTGCGTTCACGGTATATGCCTGGCCGCTAGCTGGGGTTATTGATGCGATGACATTGCAGGAGGTGCGGAATATCACCATCAGTTGCTATTAAAGACCGGCCAGTTCATCCGAAGGAGTGTTCTCCACTGAACCCTTGTCCTGTATGTCACAAGCAGCAAGCCGCGACGGGCCGGGGCCGCAATTCGTTCGAGTGCATGGGTGTCGTCTCTGGCTCAGCGCAGGCCCACACCAGGCTACCCGCGTCCGAAAGAACTCATGATACCACGCCGCTTCTTCGCCGCGCGGCTGGTGCCCGTATCGACGTGTTTCATTTGGTGATACAGGGAAGCGAAAAGTAGCTTACACTGGATGGGGGATGTTCCGTCAGCGTTCAGCTCGGCGCGACAAGCCAACAGAAGGAAGAACAAGCGCAGCACCGCCCGGTGGCTTCCAAGATCGGTATTGCTGCAGCCATCCTGGTCATATCAGCAGATGAAGGCTCTTTCCGTCACGAACGGCGGTGTGTGGGCGCGGCCTAATTTTGCGCATGCCGCGTTTTGACTCGGTTTCTAGCAGCACACCGATCGCTAACTGGTGCTGGTGACCTGGCGAATCACGCTGGAATGACAGGTCGAATTGTTATGACCTGGCCAATCCTAGCAACACAAGCGCTAGAATTGCAACCATTTGAGCTCGAGAGCAAATGCCGTCCCGCTTTCCAGAGGTTGGGCGCGTCTCCAAGCGGCACAGGCTCCCAGATCATCCCGCTGCATGCTCGCGGTACGCCTGGTATCGCGCTTGATCGACGTGGTGCGACGTCTCTGGGGCCATTTTTGTTAGGAGAATATTGCCTGCTGACGGAGCGGGGAATCCTGTCGAGGCGGTAAGCACCTTTCGTCCGGCCTCTATACTGTGCCTCTGGTGTCTCGCGATAGAGTGCGCTACTGCGGGGGATAAAATTCCTTGCATACAACAGCAGCTGGTGATGTCTGCGGCCTCGCGGCGTGCGACTATTGATATATGCGCGACTACGAGAAAGTATGCGAAGTTCAATCCATCGGTCAGTTGATGCTCTTCAGCCAGTTACACGCGTCTCCTTAGCGCAGTGTTCATGGACGGTTGCGTCGTGACCACTTCAGGTGGCTGTCCGCATGTTGGTGGTGGCACAGTTCCGGGCTTCGACGGCCATGTCGTGTCGGCTTCTGGATGCTGCGCAGGATATTTCCGTGCTTGTATGAAGCTGCAGACAGAGAGACGCAGCAGTACGCTCGTCTACACGGGGACGCGCTAGGCGCAGGCCTTGGTGCGAGGTTGCTTGCGTCTTGTAGCAGTCGGATTTGGCCCCATGCATACGGCCAACCCCAGTCTTCCCGTCCCTGTGTAGCACAAATTGTCGTTAATCTGACTGCGCCTGCGGAGACGGCGCTGCCAGGCTCGCACATCCAAAGCCCACTGTCTGACCCCCGTGCCGGCCCGTGATCTCGTGCCACCGATTGCAGCAATGTTTCAGGACGAGTTGCTTGTTCAGGAACACGTTCGCGGAGGACATCCGTGCCGCCTGTCCCGCCGGCAGTGATGACGCTGGAATCCGCCGGGCTGGTAGGAGACAGCAATGGCGGAGGCGCCTTCCGCGCCTGGAACGGCGCGCTGGAACGCTCAACTGCCCTTCTCATCCAGACAGACGCGATGCGAGCTTCGCCGTCGGATCGTGGCAGCAGGACGGGCAGCCTCGTGGGTACGCGTACCGGCGACAGCTACACGACGGGCTAGCGGGAGGCGGCTGACAGGTGTTTAATTGCTCGTTGCGGAAGCGCCGTCCGGCGAAGGCATACATACAGATTGCTCGTCCGTCTCGCAGGGCAGGGCTGCTTCGATGCGAAGCCTGTCCCATGTCCTTTGTCCCTTGTCCCCACCAGGCAGATGCAGTCGGGGCGCCACGCTCGTGATGGGCGCGCTGCGGTGTGGCAGTCAATAACGTCTGCTCGGCCTTGCACTAGCAGCTGGCTGCGCGCGACGATTCCTGAGCAGAGGAACACGACGCCTGACCGGTGGCACGTCTCATGACCTCCTGACCAGCAGGCTTTGCTGTGTCTGGCGAGAGTTCTCTCTGAGGATTTATCCGCGTCCAGCACGGCTCATGCAAGGAACACGTCGCACACCGACTCGCCGCGCAACAATTTGGCCTCGCGAGCACACGCTTCACCGAGTGATTGATTATTGATTCAGTTCAGCATGCAGGGCGGGCGTCATTAATATTGGGCGCGGCTCGAGGCCATCTGTCACAGCTGCACACCAGGTCAATTAGCGGGCCGTCAGCGTGCATCGGCTTGGGCCATGGCCTGGCAGCTAGCGCATGGCACTTGTTTGAGCACGCAGACTCGCAAGCAGTTCGTCGTCTCGCAGGCGGTAGAAGGAGGTGTGGGAGGCCAACGGCTGGGGTTTCATCACATCTGCTGCGTCCCCGCCGATCCCCGCCGATCCCCGCTAGCTGAACCTTCTCCTGGGATCCGAGCTTAGCACTGCTAGCCTACCGCAAACCGTCAACGGCGATGCGAGGCGAGGCGAGGCGAGGCGAGACGACATGTCCCTCGCCGTCACGGCTGTCGACGGGCTGCGAGGCCTCGATCCGCGATGTGCCTAGGGCGTTTCTAAATGGGTCGCGAGCTCTGGCGACGGCGGCCGCGGGCGAATGAGGAGCAGGTTCGCAGGCTTACCTTTGTACCATGGAAGGGCGTTGCCTAAGCCGGCGCCGGCACCAGGGTCAGGATGGGCGGCGGATGTCAGATTTGTCGCACTGATTCGAGCCGGGCGGCGGTTGGCAGCTGTGCCCCAGCAGAAGCGCACGACGGCGCGCAAGTTTTGCAAACAGCACGGCTGGCGAGCATGGAACAGGGCTCCAACGTTGGGGCGCCCCCTGAGCAGTGGGAGCTGTGCGGACGTTAGCTCGCAGTGCTGCGACAGGCGGAGTGCGGCCAGCTGTTATTGCTTCACCGGCTTACTTCTGGTGCTCTGGCGGCAGTCGAACCGAGTCACGCAGCGGAGCTTCCAGACGGGCGCTCACGTCACTGGCCGGCGGCGCACACCAACACGGCGCCACGGCTGGCAGCAGGAAATGACCGCCTGTGCAGCCACGACGGCGCACGAGCGTGCAGCCCTACTTGCCATGCGGCCCTTGCTACCCGCCGCCCAGGGAGCGGGACGCAGCTGGTTGGCCTCGGAGGCCAGGTGGCCCAGGTGGCCGTCGCGCATCCTCATCTTGGGGGTCAGGATGGGCGTGTGCGAAGGGCCGAGCGGAGACGGCGCCCAGACGGGCAGAATGGACGGAGCAGGCAGGCCGACGGCACCACGCGACGACGCGCACAGCAGGTTGGGAGGTAGGGCAGAAGGATGGCGGCCGGCAGCAGGGCAGCAGGGCAGCAGCGTGGGAGCGGCCGGCGGGTGTGGGCCCTGGGCGGTGCGCACACCTCTGAGCGAACGGGTGAGGGGTGGAGCAGCAACGTGGAAGCGCGCATGGTGCGCAGCGGCGGCGAGTGGTCGCCGGCGAGCCCGCAGGCAGTCTGGGCGGAGGGTGGATCCAGCATGTGGACGGGGACGTCGGCGGTGGCAGGCCTGGGTTGCTGCGGTGGGCGCTGGCATGCGGTGGGCGGTGGGCGGTTTGGCGCAGCGAGGCTAGGCGGATCGTGCAGGCCTCTCGCGTGCATGTTGCAAGGGGCGGCGGCGACTCCCGCATCAAAAGTGTCTTCCCGGACAGCTTGGCTCGCTCGGCCCGCACAAAACGCCATTCGAGCTGCTGGAGCTGGGCTGCTGCGCTGCCCATGCCCGCCCAGTCGCGCACCCCAGCACGCCGCCGCCCGAAGCAGAGCGCTGCAGCCGCTGCGCAGCACAGCGGCACGGTGCGACGCTGCACACAGGCTCCTCGTGCCGGCGCACGTTTTGCTGCCCGCGGCTGTTCGTCGTGCTGCGTCGGCGTCTGCGCCTGCGTGCGTCCCTGGCTGCCGTCCGGCCTGCCGCGCTCGCGCGCTGCACCTCTCCACAGTCGTCGCCGTCGCCCTCGCCCTCGCGCTAGAGCACGGCTGGCTCTGCGATCCGCCTCTGCCCAGCGCGGCCCCAGCAGCCCGCAGCGTGCCAGAGCAGGCACAAATCCCAGTCCGTGCGCCGCTTTGGGAGTTCGGGCGCGGAATAGTAAAGTAATCGCCCGCCCGCCGCAACCCTCTCCTCCCTTTCGTTTCCAATCCTCTGGGTCTCCCATCCGCGCCTCTTTCTCCACGCGCAACATTCTCCACGCGCCTTCGAGAACGTCTGCGAGCGCCGCACCGCACCGCACTGCACCGCGTCTGCTGTCCGACGCCGCACCCAACCCCCCCATCCCTTGGCCTGCCGCACCCAACCCTCGCGTCTGCACTGCACTGCCTGCTTTTCTGACTTGCAGCCGTCGTCGCGGCCCGCTAGAACCTGTGCGACCGCGCCCTCCGCGCCAGACAATCTCCCGCACCACCACCACAGCTCCCCAACCAACGACACCCCCAACTCGCCTCCCCTGGTTCATGGTCTGCGTGACGGCCAGCACCCCGCAAGGCCACCTTTAAAACCACCACCGCCCTCTCCGCCGCCGTCGCCATGTTCCCTCACCAGGGTGGCCAAGGTCAGCTCCCCACGCACTGGCAGCCCCCGACCTCGCAGCAGCCTGCCCACGGCTCCTACCCGCCGCCTCCTCATGTAAGTCGGAGTCATGTGCACACCAGCTGGGCCTGGGCCCACTCCTCCGAAGCCTCATATACTGACTGCCGCCGCCAACAGATGAACACATCTCTCCCTCCTCCCCCGGCACAGGTACCACGAGATCATCGCCCGGACATGGCGGCGCACCATCACCAGCCTCAGCAACCCTACCGTCTCCCAGGGCCTGGGGAATGGAATCAGGCTCCTCCCCAGCCCGACCCATATAGGGCCCAACAGCCTCCCCCAGGCTACATGAACCAGCATCACCAGCCGCCGGCTCCGCGCCAGCGAACTGCCATTGCCTGCCGCTACTGCAGAAGACGCAAGGTAAGGTTTGGAAATGCTCTGCCTCAACCATATTTCTCACTCGATTTAGATCCGCTGCTCGGGATTTGAAGCTACCGACGACGGCCGCTGCTCCAACTGCATGCGCTTCAACCAGGACTGCATCTTTACGCCTGTCTCGGCCCAGACACAGGCTTTCGTGCCTGCGCACACGGTTTGGCGCGGCGTGGGACAGCCTCCGCCCATGTACGGTGCGTACGGGCAGCCACTGCCACCGTCGCAACACGGCGAGGCCTATGCCCAGCCGCCACGCCAGCAGCAAAGTGCGCCGCCGCCACCGCCCAATTATCTGCCCAGTCCCACAGGTCCCCCTCCAGGTCCGTACCAAGCTCATTCTGCTTATGGTCCCCCTGCCCCATATGATGACGCGAGCCGTGATGCGCTGAATGGCAGAAAGAGGCCCAACCCTGAGCCTCACACGCCAACCCTGCCTCCCCCGAGGCCAGGTTCAGCAGCTTCACAGCCCGCTCATCGCGGCGCTGGACCGGAATATTCATATCCAGAACCTCCTAACGCCGCGTCTCCAGCGACCTCGTCTGCCTCTTATTCTAGCGCTCCGCCTCCGCATGGTCAGCAGCCGTATTACGCGCCACAACCTCCCCGGCGCACGTCTCCGCCCAGCGCATATCCTTATGAAGCAGGTCGCGCATCCTCATCGCCGCACGCGTCCCAGGCTCCCACGACTCCGGGTGGCACCGCCTACTATCCGCCTCCGCAAACAAACGGCAGCCTGCAGCCGCTACCTCCTCGAAGTGACGGCACCACCCCTCCGCCCAACTCGCAGCCTGCTAGCCGGCCCGGCATGCGCATCAACGACCTTGTCAGTGACAGCGGAAACGGACGTAGCTCGACCGACTCGAATATGCTGAACATGCTTAACCGCCGCCCCATGTAGGCGGACTGAACAGCATCGAATCTGGCTCCAGAACTGGCTTCTGTGCGAGTCGATTCTGCCAGCATAGCGTCTTTCTTCGTCTTACACGACTTTCTCTCCTTTTTCTGTATAATGTCAAGTCCTCCCGTCCGTGGCATCTCCCCAATAATCTTACGGACTGGAATCGACGCATATGGGCGGTCGTCTTTTGCTTCCCAGCACACGTTTCCAAGAATTTCCGGGTCTCTACCTGCGCCTGCGTTACGCCCTTTCGAAACGCTCTCCTCGATCTCCGTCCATCTCTTCCATAACGTCTCCCGCTCGCGGAACATTAAAGCCTTCGATTTCGGGATGATGACTCAACAGGTCTTTCAGCAGAAGGTGGGAATATTTAATATGGGCCACAGGGCGGAGTCTCTATCTACCAGTGCCTTGCGATCGATACGTATGAAATCGGGTCCGGTTTTGAAGTTTTTTCTCTCTTTGGTTTGAAGCGCAAAAACGATCTTAGAAGGGGAACATCCTGCATCTCACTGGTGCTTATGGGGCCCGAAGCTTTGGTGCTCGGCAGTGGTTGTTTGTGCTCTTTGAGATTCCCAGTTCCTCGTTCCGTCTTGCTTTTTTTTTTTTTTTTTTTTAGTCATCTCAATTTGTCTGCTGCGCTGTTATGCTTGCGTTTTTCTTTTAGTCACTGGGGGGATAGCACTGTCCTTTCCTAGTCATGATTTGGGTGGTCTTTTGCTGCTAGTTTGCTTTTGCAACTGCCTCTGCGTCTACGTATCTTGGTTTGGCAATTTTGGTTGGATGGTTCTTTGCAAGTTTGATAGGCTAGTGTGTTGGCGGGTTCTGTTCTTGCTTGCGAGGATAGGAGAGGGTGTGCAATGCAATTACATACTCACTTACTCACTCATTCACTCAGACGAAACTTGCTATGCATGCGATACAGTTCCTACACCGCTCACCCTCAAACTGTAACTCTGGCTTGCTCAACAAGAACAATGTAAGTCCCACGGCATGTGTCACAAGGCTTATTCAGCGCTGCCTTCATTGCGGTCTCTCTCGTGCAAGGATATCCCCTGCCCAAGCTTACAATCCTCAGGCCACAAAGTCTGGCCCTCGCCTTATGAATCCTCGTACAGCAAAGCAAGCTGACACGTCCTTGTTGAGACATTGCATCCTAAGATAACCACATCACGTTAGAAAACTGCGTCGGAGCAATTGCACAGTAAGACGCTTGGTATGGAACCACGACTGTTGGTCACAGGCATCTCATCAATGCTCCGAGCCCGCTGGCGCATTTCCCTTTGCCCGCGTGCAGCACATGCAAAACCACAGACACTACACTTCACGCTACACTTCACGCGTACTTTCGCCGTGCCCTTCGCACATGTCCCCTGAGTTTCCCACATGCTGTGACGCCGCCGTTGATGACGCCGCGACTCGCCGCGAGCGTCGGATTGCAGTGCACCACTGCACCATGCAGTTCCATTCGCATTGCATTCCTCGCGTCGAGTCTCCACGCCGACACGTCTGTCATGCCCTGTCAGGTGTCATGTCATGGCATGTCCAGGCGGCAATCTCCACCGTACCGTACCGCAAAGTGGAAGCCGTACCGTTCCGTGCAGGTGCGGTGCGGGGCCGCACCGCGGCCGTAGGCAGTAAGCGGCGCCATCGGGCGGGAGGGAGCGCGAGAGGATGTCTGGGTCGCCATGTTGGGGTTTGGGTTAGCATCTACCTGTCGAACATCCTCTGAGTGGGCTCGCGTGGTGGTGGCGGGCGTGTGTACCGTGGTCGGTGTAGGTTGGGTCGGCGACGGAAGGTTGAAGCGCCGATGGGTACCGTGGGTTTGCGAGCGTCTGGATGGGCAGCCGATGCGAGGGGCTGCGTTTGGTGGGGTGATGAATCATGGACTGTGGTTAGAGAGGGGTGTTGCTAACTGCGGTGTGGTGGATGAATAATAAATAGTTTTGTTTAGGGATGGATTGGTTTTGTGACCGACACGAAGTCGTGATGGGATTGGGTGTGAAAGACTTCCTAGTCTCTATGGTAATAGTGTATGGGTGGCTGTTTCCTAGGTCAGCGCGGGCTGTCGATTGCATTCCTGTGTCACATATTGCACTACTACGCCACTGACGAGAGATACATCCAAACGCAGGTGATCATGATAACTTCGCTGTCTCGGTTTGCGCAACCACTAGTGAGTACTTGTGCAGCTGTTCTCAACAGTTACTGCGCGTTTCAGGCAAGAAGTTCCTTACACCTAATCGGCTAGATGAGTACTTGCATTCTGTCAAGTATTTGAAGACGAACGAACCCTTTGGTCTAGTAACTTTAACGAACACTTTCTGGATAACACTCTTTTATGTCTCATATTCATCTTCCCGATTTCTTTTCTTCAGCTTTTGCTTCTAGGCTTCTCTCCATCAGCACGGGTATAGCCTATGTTGAAGCCAAAAGACCCTCTTGCATCAAGCTGTTCATTTTTGATTTAGTAGCATAGATATTTTAAACTAGGGGATCTCTACAAGCTGACAAGGCCATTGTGTTTGTCTGGCATTGCCTTGAAAAACTGTAATTCTTACTTATTCGTCTGGACTCTATTAGAGTCTAGATATGAACATCAATATCAACATCATCAAACCAACAAGAATCGCCAGCAGTGCAGCGAGGCCCTCTGTGACTTGATTCTAACGTTGCTACTGACAATGTCCTCTTCCTGTGCTAGCCGTACATTTCTTAGCCTGTTGTTCATGTTACTGTACTCTTCTGAAAGGAGCAATCTATTCGCTCAGTCAGCCTTAAGATCATCCTTACCCTTTGTCAAACGCACTCGGCTCGGTCAGTACTATCAGGACCGCCTTACTCACAATTCTCCGGCTCTGCATCTCGTTCCGCCCTCATGACGTGTTCCCATGTAGAAAACATCCAATTGTTCCTCCCCTTTCTCTCCGTCGCCGTCTTACCCTACCTCCATCCTTAGGATAGAGCCAAAATATCTCAGAACAGCCAGTGTATTAGACTGAGACCACACTCCATATACTGCCCTACGATAGAAAACGTCGGCAGTAATTCCAGTCAGCCTTACTGTAATTACCGCCCTGGGATAGAATATAGTTGCCTATATAGCTCTAGGCAGATACACTCTCTACGAAACACGTCTCCCGATTACTGTCTAACCCACGTCCGATCCATGAGGACAGCAACCCATTTCCAAAGCTCACTCTTTATTCCCTTCATTCCTGTGTACCATGCCTCATCGTTCTATAATCAATATAACCATCCATGCTCCATCTCTTTTCTCTTCTCACTCCCTTATTCCAACCGACGTATTTTTTCCTTGCCTTTCTCGCTACCACTCTCCCCTCTTGTTCTAAGCCATTCTTGCGTTCTTCGAAAATACATCGTAGTGCCTCAGGGAATACGTCACACTGAAACTTTATCACCAAGTCAGCACTATGCTGCTCCTACTGCTTTCATACTGAAGTCGCTCGAATTCGCTAACTGGGCCATGGAATCTTTTAGGGGGCATGAGGATTGTCTTGCGCTTGAAACCGCATGTGATGATTTTTCCCATCCGCCGCCGTCTGCGAGTCGATAACGTACCCGGTGCCAGTTATTCGCAACGGGAAGCGTAGTCCGCTTGCAGCCTCCAGATTCCACCTCCAAAGATCCTGGACGCCTCGATAAGATAGTAAGCCTTTGGATCTGCTCACAACCTTTTTTTGGCTTCAGTCCGAAGCATGGAGGTATGCATCGTCTGATACATAGTGAGTGTTGAACAGAAGGTTAGGATGCGGAGTTGAGGCTCTGCGGGAAGCTGGATGAATACTGGGAACAAGGAGGTTGCAGATGGGATCCACATACTAGGCTTGTGGTTGAGTAGTTCTGAGTGACTTCGAAGTATAATATTACACCTTAAATTCCACGGCGATGCTCCTTTCTAGTGTTGAAATGTTATGGCGATATGCAATTGTGCGCTGAGACCAATGCAATATGTAACATGACCTCGACGGGGTTTACATTTATTAGCAATACCTATGTCCATGCGCGCAATGCATAGCACCACTTACCCCTAAGACGCCTCACCTGTTGGCTTTGGCTTCCCACCCTACCCTCGTTGCTACTTTACGTTAGCCCTCCATCCTTAGGCTCCCCGTAAGCATATGCTAGGTGGGCGGAATAGGGAGCAGATAATAAACATGCTACTAGAAACAGAAAGGTAGGAGGTATTGCAAAAGCACACCAGGGAGCGGGCTAGGTCCTCAGGCGAGAAATTGGAAACTGTGCTCCTAGACTCGTAATCATTCTAACTTGTGTTAGGGCTACTATAACTTTGATTTGCATCAAATAGTCTATCTATAGCTCGAATCACTCATTTAGGCGTTCATGTTCGGCATTACAATTGCGGAAGAAAAGACACTATTTCATTGTGTATTCATACCTAGCCAGACGAAGGTAATTGTTTGCTGAAACAAACGTGCGGACGTGCCACTGCCGCCTATGAGGTGAGTATAACATATTCCTGTATCGCACCTGCTCCCGCCTAGCCACCAACTGCGCCTAACCTCGTGGTCCCACGTAATAGGTTTCTCTTAGTTATCACCGCACTGTTAGTTGCTATCCTCGCTAGATCCAAGTCTGATTGCGCTGACGGGATGCTTGGAACCATCAAAGTACACGCCGAGTTGTCCGCCGACAGCGGCCATATGCTTTTCGAACTCGGCCTTTTGGGGAAGGATGGAGTAGCTAACCTCTATGTTCTCAAGCGTTTGGCAATTCCAAACTTCGAGTCGACCTGCGCCAAAAGCTACCATCCCGGACATCGTGGCGCTCGAACGCGTGTTGCGCTTCCCTCCAATGATAAAGAACGATATCAAACGCTCGACATGCAAGCAGATTCTTCGTCACCGGAAAGTTTTACTTTGCTGCTTAGTTGCTAGAGTTTGATAGTGGTTCCTTCTTCCCCATAGCCATTGGAACGGTCACGGAGAAAAGAACGAGGATGGTAATTGTAGAAAAGGTATCCAAATCAGCAACAGCGTGCTTTTGAGTCAAGAAGAAAAGAAATCCTACTTCCGGCCCTTATGTGACATCTAAATAATTCGACGCGGCTGATGCAAAGGCGAATAGCCAGCCCAAACCAGACCATGGGAATACGCAAAGAATCCGTTAACGCCGTCGCTATGCACGTACTAAAATGCTTGCTGGCAAGATCTACACCTCCTTCCAAGATCCATCCACCGGTCTCCTTGGCACGCCCCCGGCATACGGATCCTGCGTTTGCGCGGGCGTATACGCTCTATACGGCGTCTGTGCGGGCTGGGCTGCCTCGGTAGCCCCGTATGTTTGCTGTCCGGGATACGCGGGCGCAGGGGAGCCCGATGGTGCAGGGGGCTCGAATCGCGTTGAGCCTGACGGAGCGTACACTGGGGATGGATCGCGACCGGGAGCGAGGGCGGCCGGGACTCCAGTGTTGTACATGTCATTGCTGGGAGTCACGGGCGAGACGTCCCTAGGGCTGTACTGGGGGTTGTTGGTGGTGTAGCCGTAGTTGTTGGTGTTTAGCGGGAAAGGTGATTGTCGGGTATTTTGTTGGCCGTACTGTTGCGGCTGCTGGCCGTACTGTTGCGGCTGCTGCTGTTGCTGTTGGCCGTATTGGCCATATTGGTCGTAGCCGGGACCAGGCGAGCGTCTAGATGAGCCGTTGTAGCCCGGGCCTGGTGATCGGCGGTCGTGTTGCTGGTTGTTCTGCGCGTAGCCGGCTCCGGCACCATATAGTGGAGCAGGAGACAGCGACTGGTCTACCGGCGACGCACCGCGGTAACCATCCGCCTGCTGACTGTACGCACTGCTGTAACCGCTCGGCGCATTCGAGGGACTGCGTCGCGGCGCATTGTTCGCATAAGAACCGTCCTGATAACCCTGCGGGTCCCCGTACCCCTCTTCCGCCTGGAGGCGCTGCACTGGAGATCTTGCGGGACCGGGGGACCTTCGTGCCGCCCCGCCAGCTGCTACCGCTGCCATGGATGTCCCCGCCACGCTTCCATTCTGATCTAGTCTGTCCATCTCCACGTCGTCCCGCTTTTCGGGAATGTATTCCTCCTCAACATGCGTAGTCCTCGCGTCTCTCCAGCTCGGCATCGCAGGCAGGGCGTCTTCGTTGGCTGGTGGCGCGTGTGCGTCGAATCTGGCAAACTGAGGCGCTTCGGCCTTGGGTGCTGTGTTGTACGAAGACACAGAAGGTGCTGGCGCGGGGTTGAATGTAGGCGCTGGCGCTGGGCTAAAGGTAGGAGCGGCGTGCGATCGGTACTGTTGTTGCGGCGGCCGCGTATCCATAGGAACGGGGACAGGCGCGGGAGGTAGGCCCCCTGAGTAGGCTGAGGCATCGTATGGACGGGGCGGAGGTGTCTTCACACGCTTGTGGCCTGATCTTCCGCCCGAGGGGCAGCAGCAAGTGCAGCATTTAAAGCAGCAGCATGCCAATTCCGCGCCGCAGCATACACAGCGCGCTATGCACAGCACCACCGAGAGCACGATGATGCCTCCTACGATAATAGCGACAATCACCGGCCATCTGCCAACCGTTAGCCACCGACCGAAACGGGACCAGGCGTTGCGCTGGTTACTGACTTGCAGTAATTCTTGGCCATGCACTTGTCCCACGACGAGAGAGTGTCTTTGGCATCGTCTAACGGATTACGCGCCGCCAGCAGCGAGCGCATAACGAGTGTTGTAGCCATGAGGTGTGAAGAGAAGGCCAAAGAAAGAACTGAAAAGAACGCGCAAGCCGAGGGGTCGGAGGAGGTTAGCAAGTCGCTGGGGTGGCAGGGCGCGGCGGGCGAGGCTGTGCGCAACGGGTGCTCAGTCAAGTGGCGCGACGCGCGGTGCAGCGATGGGATGGAATGGAGCACAGAAAGGAGGCGACGAGGCTTGCCATCCGCATCTCGGCGTGCGTGGAGGAGCGCAGAACGAGCGGCGAGAAAGATGCGCAGTCATCAAATGAAGATGTGCTCTTCATGTTGCGTTTCCGGTTTAATCAAGGTCAAACGCCCGTTTCATGCAGGTGCAGGGGGCGGAACCAAACTAGGGAGATTGTGGTACGCACGCTTGTGGCTGTGCTTTGCAGATCTGGGGAAAGTCATACGTACGCGTGTAGTTACTCGCTGGAGGAGGTATAACCACGCTCTTGGTGGCTTCTAGGTCTCAATTCTCGAACAAGCAGCTTCTTTGTCTCATTGATGATGCTTTGTCATGGCTTGGAAGCTATTGCGCACCATGTCAGTAGTTGTGATGACCGTGACTGAGTAATCTGCGGCGTTTCATCACATGTGCGGCGCACACCCGTAGACCCCACATCGTTCTTAATGCACATGTATTTATGGATTTTGACAAGCGAAACCGTTGATGGATTCCTGCAGATCGACAGAGCTTTCCTACGTCAAGAGTCTGGATGAAGTATCAGGGATTTTAGAATAGCACCTTCAACAGTCGATTTTGGACGTACTATAGTTCAGAAGCCCGTCTATACATGGCTCGTGATGGTTTGACGACGTCGAATCTAGAGGGAAATCTTTGCCTTAATTTCGGAGCCTCTCACCTAGGCAGGGTCGCGACGGCGTGACTTCTGCATTGATTGACAGGGTCCACAGAAGCGCAATGTGTCAATGTGTACGTTACATTTCTCTAAAGCGCCAAGGAGATCCATCTGTAGATGACGTAACCAGCCTTGAAGCACACATGTAATCTCACACTCCAAATCATACGGCACTCTTTCAACAGCTTGGGAGGTCTATGATCACATCGTAACCCATGCAACTTTCAATTCAATCTCAGCCCCTACGAAGCACCTTCCTTCCTCTGACCCGTGAAGAACGCCAACCCATAGTCATCCGTCGTAAACGTGATCTTGCTTCCATTGGGGAAGAAGAAAACGTCGCCTTGTCCCAATCAGCTATCATCCAACAGAACCGACATGATAGGAACTCACCGGGTTTCGCATGGACTTTCTTGCCCGATTCGTCGGAGATGTGGAACGAGCCCTCGACGATAATCTTCATCTCGTCGTATGTGTAGGTGTATACGAGGGGTGTGCCTTTCTCGAGTCGGTAGAACCCTGCTGATATGGGCTTGTCGGGATTGATCTTATCGCTGGAAGGGTGTCAGTGGGGTGAAGGGTGAGAGCAGTGTGTGAGCCCGGACCTCGAGAAGACGTCGCCTAGGTATGCATTTTCGTTCGCGATGAGCGGGGGCTTGAACTCCTTTTGTGCGTTGGGGTAGTGGTGCATGCCCGGTGAAGACATGGTGTGTTTTCGTATGCGTGTTTGCCCGATTTGAGATGTGAGTTGAACGTCTGCTGCGTGAAATGCAAGCAATGAGGGAATGTGCGTGTAGTCAATCGTATAGTAGTGACGTCTGGCCGAGATTTTATACCTCAGCTACAACTCCAGAAGCATGCCGCGGGTACTGCCATCACCTCTGGCTTATTCAAACACGAACCAGCGGCTCCGCACATGTCCATCTTAGACGAGTGGACCAATTCGAAGCGCTATGCTCCGCATTTTTACACCTTACTAGAAGTAGCAGTTATCAGGGCAATTGAGTGGTTCGCACACCTGCAAGTTGCAGCCACCTACTTGCTAGAACGACAGAAGTGGCATCCGGAACGCATCGCGTGCATGTGGTTGATGGTGGAGACGCGGATGGAGCGATGTCATTTGGCAGGACTGCTTTGCCGCATTGGGATGGCGGCAGTGCGGTACAGCGGGTAGCGGATGTGAGCATTCGCGACTACGGTGCACCATGGAATTTCTGAGCCTTGCGATAAGAGCTCCAGCCTGTGCGGGCCACAATTGTTGTTGTCCCAGCTCTTGTTGCTTTCGTTATGACATTCATAGCAACGTTTTCCGTCACGCCGCAGCGAATGAACTTCCCAGAAAGGTGCTTCGATATGATGCACACCAGCCTTAGTCTGAGTCTTCAATCGTCTCATACCAATCGGAATCGATGAATATTACTCGTCCCCCTTTTTATGAGCTGTCCTGCCTCTCCATTCATATATCCATCTACATAAGCTTCTCCGACGACTTGCCATCCGTCTCTTGCACCTGCTTTTCTCAAAACAAGCGGTATGCTGCATGCGAAGAGTGCTACGACAGCATCTCCGGGTCGAGCTCTACAAGGCGCCATGCCTACAAGACCTCCGTTAGTCACCATCAGCCGCCGCGACTTCTTGCGGATAGTGTCTAAGAAACGAGACAGAAAGTTGTCCGCGTAGTCTGAGTTGGCGTCTGCGCTTGTGTTGGGTGGGTACATCGGAAGACGATCTGAACGAGAGCCGGGGTGTATGGACGGAACAGGCAGGGAATCAAACAGAGGTGGATTCGAAGAGGAGATGATGTTTTCCACCAATTCTTCAAGAGTGTGAGTACCGAGGCGTAGATGCCGATTTCCTCGGAACCAAGTCGCGAATGTCGAAATAGCGGTCTCTCCAGGATCTTCTGGCAGTATTTCAGACTCCAGACAGGCGTTGCAAAGGACGAGAAAGTCCGACGTGTAGTACTGTGGGGCGACAAAGCGAAGATACTTGTCTTGACGACCAAGAACAAGAGATCGGGCGATTTTAGTCAGTATTGAAACGAGGTCTGCGCTTTCCAACGTCCTCTTGTGCATGCTTATGTCGCCTTGAACCAGGCCGTGAAGGGGCTCGTCTCGGGCACATACAAAGCTCCTACAACGCGGATCGCAGCCTCCGAGCGCGCCGACGCTCTCAATCTTGTCTAAGATAACCCCATTGCACCACAGCTCCTTTAGATTATCGTGGAAGCGTACATCTGCTTTATCTCGTAAGCGCTGCCCAGGGGCGTCGTACATGGCATCCCACTTCTGTCCATGGAGTGGCCTGAAGTTCCCTATGTGCTGCTCGCTAGCACTTTGACTTGCCATGAGCGGTACAGGACTTGCGAATTCCGTATACACCCTCCAATCTGGAGCCCAAGAAGGGACTGCGTTCTCGTATCCAGGATCGCTTGGGCCGGAATAGCGGCTGAAGAGGTGGGAGAAACACAAGATGTCTAGGTTTTGGTATTCATCGTAGAATGATCTGACGAGTTTTGAGTATTGGTGTTGGACGGTAGTCGTATACTCCGGTTTGCCTATCAGTTTTCGGTCTCGTGCGGTTATGATCCCCAGAACAGAGTAGACTCTGTCTCTCGAATCAGTAGCAGAGTGATTGCCGAGGTAGGCAAGAACAGCGACAAGGGCAATGCCGCGAGCCTTTGGATGCACATGCCACTGATGCACTCTTCTCCGGTTGAATGCAGTATCAAACGCTTGTCGTGGTATCAGCTCCACCTCCATGTCGCGGTCTCCCACGCTGCACAGGAATATGCTATACATGGCCGCTTTGAACTTGCCGCGGGATATCGAGGTATTGCCGCAGAAAAACTTTACCTCTCGAGGCAGTATCATCTCTTGCAACATTCTCGTCAGTATTTTGACCCTGCACGTGGCAAGCAATCTGCCTACCTTGAAGGGTCCAAACTCTCGTCCACCACGGGCGGCTCAAAAGATTGCTGACTGATGCCCACTGTACCGACATACCCGAAGAACGGAGATTGTTGCGTACGTATTCGGCATTTTTCCCGCTGAACAGAGGCTGCAGGTTCTGTAGATAGTGTAGGAAATCGATAGCACCAGTGCAATCGCTTCCGTCTTCAACTTCTTCTCCCAGCCAGACCATTGCCCTCCTAGCTTTTTTGTAGATGTCGGCCATGATTTGCACTTGCTGTTCCCTTTCCTGTCCATCCGCAAGGTTAATGGACAATGAGTCAATCCACCACCAATCCTCATCGTGAAAGTCTTCGTGTCTACTGACCATCCGCAGAAACGGCAGAAGACCTTGAAGGACTGGAAGCTGTCCCGTCTTCAACTCGATGACGGTACCCGAGTATGCTTTAGCGCCCCAAGTGTAACTGGCACTGTAGAAATGGGGCGCATGGGCAAGCGCGAACTTCTTTAGTCTGCCAGTGAGTCTGCCATCCTGAGATTGCGAGAATTTGAGGAGCCGAATGGAATTACCGTCTATTTTATCACCATAGACCGGGTTGACGGAAGCATTTGAGTCGACGTCCATGAAGTTCGATTTGAGTGGGAAGGTTGCACTGCCTGAAAGAGGATCCGCGATGAGATACGGAAATGACTAACCACATGGGTAGTAGCGCAATCAAGGCCGAAACTACATGTACTCATGGGCAGATGCCACCATGTCGGCAATGGCTGCTTGTGAATGTTTGTGTTAATAGCACTAACTTTGTATCGATCGGGTCCTGACATTGGGGGAGCAGAAACCCGGTTCTCCTAGCGGGGATTTTCGCCGAAGACCTCCGGGTTTTTCCCTCGCCCGTTTTGCAAGCTTTAGATACTGAGTATTGCTCCCATGCATCATCAAATTAAATCGGCCGTGTGGCCCAATGGCAAGGCGCTTGACTACGAGGAGTAAATCAAGAGATTCCAGGTGTGTATCCTCAATTCTGATGTTACAAGACAATCTTACTAACGATTCATCAAAGGTTCGACCCCTGGCACGGTCAACAATCCAATTCTTTTTGCGTTGGCAACGGCCTGGAATGCTTTTTGTACCACACTGTAGACGTGAGCGTCTATCTGGATTCAATTCTTTTGTTCCGTCATCTACTTTTCTCTTCGTGCATAGCTAGACATCTTAGCGAAAACTAGTTTTGCAGGCGCGTAATTCTGTTGGATGGAAGCATGGCTCCACCGAGCGTCTTAAACCGGATCCATAATACTGTTCATGTGTTTCAAGTCCGCAGATCTCGCAGGTGGCATAATGGACTTGGTGGACGAGATTTCCCAACGACCCAGTGGTTCGGTCGAAATAAGAGCCCAGAGCAATGTTGAAAAGTTCTGCACTCATTCTCAAACAGAGGTTAGCCAGCGTTTCACAGGTTGCATGGACATCTGAGCTGGTGTATACAAATTGGACCGCTAATCACCCAGATATTCTACAAACAGCTTCCAGGTCGAATCCTTCGCACGTGCATATGCGACATGGAGGTCGTAAGCTGGTGAAACGCTGATATCGCCGGATAACATCATCTAGAGCCGCCGTCATACGCTGGAGAGCCAACACTTGGAGCTCTGATGGTCGAACAAACACCCCCGGTTCGTAAGCTACTCAGTCGCGGAACTTCCTGTTCTGGTTCTCGCCGAAGAGCGTGACCCTGATGCTGGGCAATGCGTCGGTCTCGAGGATCTTGAGTCGCTCGTCGAAGGTGTTGTTGATATCGATTTTTCCGCCGGTACCAGCAATAATGACGCCGCCAGACCTATCCTGTCAGTGCTGTGCAATCTCGTGAATCGATTTACTTACGATCCCTCTGGCAATGGATCGCTCTCATTGATCGTGATGGCAACCTCCTTGTTCACCTTCTTCTTGTACTCTGTCTGAGCGTCCTCAATGGCCTTCTTCACGACGTCATAGTCGGCCTTCCTTGCCGTGACCTGGAGCTTATCCTCGTTGAGCGCATAGGCGCCCTCTAGTATGAGGTTCTTGAGAATGCCCTGGTATTTGCTCTTGTTCTTGGACACATCGCCCAGCTTCTTGCTCGCGTCCTCGAACAGCCTGTCGAGCAGCTCCTGGCGGGCGGACAGGATCCTTATCCGCGACTTGTTGGAGACGGTGGAGCGGGTGATTTGCTGCGACATGCTGGCCTGCTTGAACTTCTTCTCGTAGGACGAGTCGATGGCGGCGGTCTCTTGGCGGACGAGCTTGGATTTCTCGATTGCGAATTCCTCGTCGGCCTTGAGGCGGATCTCGTTGGCCTTCTCCATGGCCTCCTGCTTGATGAAGGCCGTCATCTTCTTCAGCTCGCCGGCGACCTGGCGCGGTGACGCATTAGCAGCTGTTGACGTAGGGCGGGGAGCTCTGCAGCAGGCGCTCGCCGGGGGGACAGCCTACCTGGTCGTCGGAGAGGGCGTGTATTTGCGACATGGCGGCGGCTCGGGGGCGTGTGCTGGCGAGAGTGCTCGGGAGGGTGCTGCAGCGGGGGTGCAGGTGTCGAGATGGTCGCTGGTGGTGGAGCTGGAGCTTGGACTTGGGCTTGGACTTGGGGCCCTGGGAGGTGAGGTCAGGTCAAGCCACAGTCGAGGGCGCCCGCGATTACGCCGGCATGGGCTAGCAGCAGCGGACCAGCACCTCAAACACTCAGGACCTGCCACGCTCACCGACTCGCGGAACCCGCCGTCGGCAACGCTGCATCGCGACTGCCTCCTCTGCGCACCGTCTGCACCGCGCCCGCCCTCGATCCAGCCGACATCGTCACGCCGCGCATCCCTGCCGCCCGCGCATCGGCCGCCCAATCCTCGGTCTCGTGGCCTGCCGCCGATTATCACGGTGACGCACCCGGACGCACCGCTGCGCTGGACGCATACCGAGCACCCACGAACCCGTCTACGCCTCCACGCACAGCATGTCTCTACGCTCGAGGTAGCAGCCACGCAGCGCCTTCCCAGCCCCCGCGAACGACATGGTGGAGCTCTCCGCGGGCGCCAGCATTGCTGTGAGCTGCCCCGGGCGCGCCGTCGACCACAGCACACGTATCTGACAGCACTGCACAGGTCGGAGTAATCGTTGGCCTCGCATCCACCTGCATTCAGAGCATCGGCCTGACCCTGCAGCGCAAGTCGCATCTGCTCGAGGAAGAGAAGGACGACGACTATGAGCGGCGACCGCCTTACCGGCGTCGGAGGTGGCAGGTTAGAACAATGCCATGTTTGGGGGACAAGAACGGCGCTGACTTGCACAGCTGGGAATGCTGATGTTCGTAGTGGCCAACATCGTGGGCAGCACCATCCAGATTACCACTCTACCACTGCCCGTACTATCCACATTGCAAGCCGTAGGTCGCCCACCGCATGCAAAAGGCCCCGTTAGACTAACGCGCGCAGTCCGGCCTCGTCTTCAACTCGATATGCGCGTCGGTCGTCTTGAGCGAGCCCTTCACACAGCACTCTCTGGCCGGGACCCTACTCGTAGCAGGAGGAGCCCTCCTCATCGGTATATTCGGAGCCATAAGCGAACCTTCCCATAATCTCGACCAGCTGCTACAGCTGCTAGGACGCACGCAGTTCCTACTGTGGATGGTTGTCACCCTGGTCATTGTGCTGGCCTTGATCATCGCGAACTGGCTCTTGAAGCGCCTCTACCCCCGACCAACACCGCGCGTCAAGCTAGTCCGTGGCATATTCTTCGGCTGTGTCAGTGGCATACTTTCTGCCCACTCCCTCTTGATCGCCAAGAGCGCGGTCGAGCTCCTGGTCCGCACCATCGTCGACCGCCACAACCAGTTCAATCGATGGGAATCCTGGATGATCCTCATTGGCCTCGTCGCTTTTGCCTTAACCCAGCTATACTACATGCACCGCGGACTGAAGCTTTGCAGCACAAGCGTTTTATATCCCCTCATCTTCTGCGTCTACAACGTCATCGCCATTATAGACGGTTTGATCTACTTCCACCAATCCGCCAGATTGACCAGCCTACACGCCGGCCTACTGGCCCTTGGAACAGCCATCCTCCTAGCCGGAGTAGTCTGTTTGAGTTGGCGTCTGGAAGAGAGCGACGAGGAGCCTTCTTCCCCAGTCGTAGGACGCCACAAAGGCCATGTACCCATGCCCCAAACCGCTCTTACACCCGGCATCGGTCTTGTTCACGGCATCCTCGAAGACGAGCCCGCGTCCCCAGACCTAGAAGAGCAGCAACCCGGCCTCCACGGCGCCATCGTCGACCAGCGCAAGCGCCAAAGCATCGACGAGCGCACACCTCTCCTCGCCCGCGCACCCACCGGCCCCGCAGTCACAGTCACCCATCGCCCAGACAAGCGGCCATCCATACACTCAAAGCAATCACACAGCCCTAGCGCAAGCCCATCCTCCCGCAGACCTCCGCGCAGACGGAGAATGACCATCTCAGAAGAGACGAATGAGATCTGGAACGAGCTCAACGACAGAGACACGCTGCCCTCCCCCCTCAGGCGCTCGGCAGATCTGGGGCGCAGACCGCGCTCAGGCACGCTCCCTGCGCGCCGCAAAAACAACCCAGCGACCTGGCTGAACCAGATGCGACGGCGCTCGTGGTTCGACGGCGCGGGGCTGGGTATGTCCCGAGATCGCAGCGTCTCGCGGGGGAAGAGACCTGCGCATAGCGAGGCGGCGCTGCTGGACTATCCGGACCTGGAGGACGAAACCTATTCTGATACCGACGCGCCGCCGAGTCCTGATGTGAGGAGGCGCGGGACGTGGGGGTTCGGGGAGAGAAGGGATCAGGAGGGGCTGGGGGATTGGCTTAAGCTGAAGTGGTGGCGGAAGAAGTGGAGGGATGGGGAGGAGGAGGCGGGGGCGGGGGCGGGGCAAGGGGGAGTATAAGATACCACTACGTTAACATTTTCCATGTCTCATTGAGCTACCATCCTGCGTTTTGGTTGTGATCTACGCAATCGCACAGAAGGGGGCTCATAGTGGTGAAGTACGTGAGAAGAAGGCTTGCATTAGCACGAGCGCGGCAGAGCAGTCTCACGCGATGCTCGTGTGCCGGCGCGGCTCAGGATTACAAGACATTAACATCAATCATGAACCCGCTTGATGATATACTTCCAGCGCCTATCGCTAAATGTCAACAACCACCCTAGGCGGCGCCGCCGTCCGCATCTGCGCCATCGGACAGCCCCACTACAGCTGGACGTCCTGAAAGCCGGCCTGGTCATCGTCATCGTCTTCCGCCGTGGGCGGCGGCGGCTGCTTTTCTCTCGACGGCAGACCCGCCTCGACTGCCTTCTCGTTGCTACTCGCGTGCCCGTCGTCCTCGCTGTCGTCTTCTGACTCGTCTGCGGTCGGCTTTAGATCCTCTGTTCGCACTTTCTGCTCATCCGTTGCGACTTTGGGTTCTGGCGACGCGGACGGCGAGGGCGAGACTTCGCGCTTCTCTTCGACGTCCTTTGGCGGGGGCGGCGGGGGTGCCGAGTTATCATTATCCGGCTCGTGCCTTGGTCTGTCTGGCGTCGGCGGTGTGATCTCCGTTCTCGGGCTGGTAACTGAGCTGGGTGCTTGCTGTTGTTGCGACGAATGTGACTGACTGGCTCCTCCGCCCACTGATCGTAATCGCGGATCCGCGTTCAGGTAGTAGCCTCGCACGCCCACAATTCTTCCGTCCCGCTTGCAGCCCTTCACCCAGTCTGGCACCACGACTGGGATGTTGTTCTCCACGGCCTTCTCCCACGCGGGGCCCCTTCCTTCTGTGCACACAAAATGCGTGGTGTCAATCCTCACCGCGTCTACGAGCTTAGCGCCAATTTCCTCAACGTCCCTTTGCAGAGACTCGCGGAGCGCAGCGGGCATATGGCCAGGGGTGATGGTGATACCGGACAGATCTGTCATCTTGTGTGTCTGCACCTTTAGCTTGTCGCTGCTGAATGTGCCCGCGCTGGTTCTCAGCACCAAGTGGAAGACGTATTCAGTGTCGACTGCCAGTCCGCTGAGCTTGGTGCTGTGCACCTCGGTGGGCCTGGGTATGGTCCCCGCCTTGCTGCCATTTCTGTACAGAGTCAAGCTCCGGAGCTCTGCCGTGGCGATGTCTATGGGGTCCCACTCGAGGACGACCGAGGTCTGGGTGGCATTGCGGCAGCGCAGGACGGGCGGCGTGGGCTCGCGCTGGCCAAAGGTGCGGAAGATGTTGGACTGGAGCGCGTGGAACTTGGCGGCCTCGTCCGACTCCTTCTCGGCGTTGCGGGTGACCTCGATGTCCACGATGCTCCCGGAGGAGATGTCGGGCGGGAGCAGGATGGAGGGGAATTCGATCTGCGCGCGGGTGAGCTACGAGCCACGTACAAGGGTGCGCCTGGGGAGGGAGAGCCAGGCAATTGGGCGGGCAGCGCGTACGAGGCGTTTGTCTTCGGTCAGGAGCACAGCGACGCCCGCGTCGACCTTGCCGACGGTGAGGGAGACGAGCATGGCGGGCGAGCGCGTGTGGAGATGTGGGCACTGTGTAGGATATGTCCTCACCCACGCGAGGCACTCAAGCTCCTGTAGCTGCGTCTGCAGTCGGGCGAGCCGCGCTAGTTCACGTGACGTTGGCGCCTACTGCCCACCATACCTTCCCCAAATATGGGTCTTTCCCCCGTCTCCATTTCGTCGTTCAATTTACTCCTCGGTCTCCTAAACATGGCCCGCAGCGCCGCGCAAAGAGCTCGTCGTCGTGCTCTGCGTGCATCTCGTCCCGTCTTTCCCCTCACTCGACTCCCACTTGAAATACAGCTCAATGTGCTTTCCAATTGTGATCCCATGTCGTTCGATCTTCTTCTGCAGGTGAGCGAGCATTTCAGAGCTCTCTACTTGGAATATCCTGAGACCTGTTTACGGCAAGTTTTCAATCATCTACCAGCATCGCTCTTGTCTCTCTTGCACACGTCGTGGGCTTTACACACCAATATAGAGGCCGACATCGACATTGGCGTTGCCATAAAGTTGTTTGCAGACGGTAAGGTGACCAAAGACGACGATCCTTACACGTCGCCAATTCTTATTGGTGACGAGAATCCATTCATGGTTGCAGAGGGACTCGTCGACTTGTACCAGGAGGTTCATGTAGCGACGGACCTCTACGCGCAAAGCCTCAATGCCGCGATGGAAGCCTTCATCAATCCCTGGACCGAAATTAAACCAGCGACGCTCTCATCTACCGAGTACCCTCGCATTGCTAGGACGCTCTTGATCCTAAGAATCTTTTATCAATTGCAGCTAAAATGCTCCGCTCAAGAGGATGTTATACCTACCTGTCGCGCCTTCCTTGCTCATATCGAGCCATGGGAGATAGAACAGCTTGCCGCCATCGACGATTTTTTGTTGAAAGTGGGGTCTGGAAGGCCTTCTGCAGCCTACCATCATCTCGATGTCAAGTACAGCGACTGGATAGCGCTATCAAAGAAGTCTACCTACATACGAAGATACTTCCGGGCTCTTAAATTTGGCTTAGCCGAGGAAGGAAACCCTTCTATCACTCCAGCATCTATCATGCAGGCTGCGCATCCTCACCTACATGGGCCGCTTTATCAGCAACCACCTCTGCCGCAATGGACCGGAACTATCGATGAAGCCTGGTCCCGGATGATGAAAGAGCATGCTGCTTCCTGCCATCCTTCACGAACTCTCGGATGGTTCCTTTACGACTCCTCGAGGTATCGATGGGATTGGCGTGCCTGCTTTGTCGATTTAGGTATGTTCTTCTGGGATTACCAGAGGCTTGGGGGTTGGGGTATCCTCCACCAGCCGACTTATGATTCCATGCTCAGTAAATTCGAAGCTCATCTAGAAGGAGCTCTGAGACGCGGACCTAAGCCACCGCTGAGGCTTCATCCATGTAGCCACTATACACAAAAGGAGAAAGCTGAGATCATCACTCGCTGGACCCGTAGCCCCGTACCATGTTCCATTGAAGAGTGGCTGTGGCAACATCACATTCTCAGAATCTACTCTCAATTGCCTCCTGCACCTGATCGTGCGAGTTGCAACATACCTTCTCTCAATTATAAAAAGGATGACCTATGGAGGAGCTGTTTCAATCCGCGAGGCTGTAAATTTCATGGAGTTTATGAGCCGTGTTGAGGTTTGTATGATATAAACACAATGTTCTTCATTTCAGTCCGACATGTAGGTATCGTCGTCCCCATTCGCATTGCTATCAATCTCCACTCCCGAGATCACACCTTTTGAGGCCGTGCAATTGCTCCAAATCTTCCACAACGCGTACGGTGCGTATTCCTTTTTATGGACCAACCAGGTAGTCAATCCACATCCATGCGTGGAAGGAAGTATTTCTCTATCAGGAAGCTGATGCGCTACGGGCCTGGGGTCATGCACAACGGCTGCAACCGTCTCCCGTCGGTAAAGATCCTTGACGATGCAAGCGAACATCCTGAGAAGGCAATACGAGCACTTTGTCGTTGTATCCTTACCGCTTTCAGTGCATCTGCTGCATAACCATTCGTCGAAGGGTATATACCCGCATCTGGCTAATTGTAACACAGCATTGACAAGGGTAGCTTCTCCGCTCCAGATTACTGTCGATGGCTCCTTGATACGAGCTCCTGCATTTCATATAGGTAAATGACCGACAATGGGATTCCTCATATACTCTCGCTGTTCCTGCGTCTCCGCTGCTCGGCGTAGGGTTCTTCTTCTGCATTGCAATTCATGCTCCTGCATCCAACATCTTAACATTTTCTCCAGAATTTGCATGACCGACTTTCAAGCATTCAATCTTAAACCTATACTTTGTGTTGTCTCTGCTGAGGAAGCGCAATGTTAGCGAAACGTTTCGCCGCAGCATCCGGTGCAATGACTGTGGCGCAAGCACAGCTCTTTGGAAACACAACCAGTTGGACCTCAGTTCCTACGGCTACCCCTACACCAACACCTTGGAATGTAACGCAGTATGGCGGCAAAGTGAATATCACCAACAACCTCGCATTGACGCCGCCAATGGGTTGGAGCTCCTGGAACAATTTTGGCCCGGACATTAACGAAACGGTCGTTCGCGACACAATCGATGCTATGGAGCGGTTGGGTCTCAAGGATGCAGGATACATGTACATCAACATAGACGACGGTTGGCAGCGCTACAAAGGCTCGCGAGAAGAACATCCGCTCGAGGTCGATCCAGTCAAGTTTCCCAACGGAATGAAAGCGGTCGCCGACTATGCCCACTCCAAGGGTTTCAAGCTCGGCATCTACAGCGGACCAGGCGTAGACACCTGCGCAGGGTACACAGGCTCCGAAGGCCATGCTGCCGAAGACGCAAAACTGTTCGCATCCTGGGGAATCGACCACCTGAAATACGACGCCTGCTGCTCGCACGTCGACGAGCCGCAAGCCGTGGTGCAACAAGTTATGCTCGACATGAGCACCGCGCTCATCGCGACCAACCGCTCCATCGTCTTCCACGCGTGCCACTGCGGCTGGGCCAATATCTGGGAATGGGCCGCCGAGGAGGGCGCAAACCAGTGGCGCATCGGCCAGGACATATCCGACGACTTCAACTACCCCGGCAACCGCGAGAAGTACTACTTCGACGTGCTCGACATGCTGGACCGCGGGAACGACGTCGCAAAGTGGACGGGCCCCGGCCACTGGAATGACTACGACATGCTGATTGTAGGGCTCGACGGCGAGAGCAAGCAGCTTGTTGGTACGGGCCTGAGCGACCTCGAGTACCGCACGCACTTCTCGCTGTGGGCACTCGCGGCCAGTCCGCTGCTCATCGGTGCGAATATCACCAAGCTCTCGCAGTACGACTTGCAGACTCTGACGAACAAGGAGATCATCGCGGCAAACCAGGATCCGCTCGGTTTGCCGATTACGCTGCAGTGGTCGGCGCCGGATAACAAGACGCAAATCTACTCCAAGGGCATGCAGGACGAGAGTTTGGTGGTAGCGTTGCTAAACCGCGGGACGGAGACGGCGAGTATCACAGTAGATATGCGGGCGCATTTGACGGTGCCGTGGGACGTGTATCGGGTGAGGGATTTGTGGAAGAAGGTTGATAGGGGGCCGTACGACATCCCATTTACGACAGAGGTGCAGGCGCATGAGGCGAAGGTTTTTAGGGTTTGGAAGGTGGCGTGTACGGTGGGCTGTTAGCCGGTCATCTGGACAGGCATCGCAGGGGTACGCATAGGCAGTGGAAGTAATGTTTCGTTATATTCTATTGTCTCGTAGGACCTCGGGGCCTTGTTCATGGCTCAAGGTATCATAATTTTAAGCCTCTAATATTTTCATTTTCGAATATCGAATCGCCCCGTTCATTTCACGAAAGTGTTCACAGGCAGCTTGTACAGGTCGATGGTCCAGTACGGCCGGCGCGTGCCCTCCCATTGCTTGCTGCCGTGCAGACCTGCAGGCACCTTGATGTCCTCCCACTCGGTGTCGAAACCCGCCTCGTGCAGATCAATCTCCGAGACCTGGGTTTTGTTAATTTTCAATACGCAGAGATCCACGGGGCACAACTTACCTTGGTGTACACGTCGTAGCAGACCTGCCTGTCCGCACCAAGACCATTGTACCATCCAAACTTGCCATCAGGTGCAAGAAGCGCAACTACGTACTCGGAGAAGAACTCCTTGAGCGCTGCGTAGTCCTCGGCGAATGTGTCGTAGTAAATCGCATCCAGCACAACACCCTGCTCGACCAGCTTCGGCAGGATATCCTGCCATCGGCCCTCGTGGATGATGACGTTGGGCTTGTCGTACCAGCCCTGCTCCCGTAGTCGCTGGTGTACTTGCGGGTGGCCCTCGATGATGTGATGCTCCGCCGGCTCGTGCGTCTGGATCGCTGTGTCGACAATGCCCATTCCGTGGCCTACATTCATGACCTTGAGCCCCTTCTTAGGAATGAGAGTTTCCGCATGTCTCTGCATAATCTCGGTCTCCCAGTCCATCATCACAGCGTTGTCGCTCTCGTCCAGCAAAATACCCGGCTTGTATCTTAGCTGGGAACGTAAATACGCCTTGTTGTCTTTGCTGACGTCGTCCAAAATTTCTTCCTCGACTGCCTGCGTTACCGCTTGCGCGGTCTCCTCGTCAACCTTCTGCTTCTTAACAGCCGGCTGCTCCTCAAGAACTTCCTCCCCCTCTTCTTCCTCCTCCTCATCATCGTCCCCCAAACCAAGCGCCTGCATCTTCGCAAACAGTAGCTCAGCTCTCACACCTGCCTCCACGATATTCTCGTAGATCTTCCTCTGGCCAAGGCGCAGTGCAACGCATCCGGGGGTTTCATCCTCCTTGTTCAAATCATTCCAAATAGCTCCGTTCGACAGCAGCAAATCAACAGTCTGGTACGCATCGTCGCCCGCCTCTTTCCCATCCTTTGCTTCTCCGCACGACAAGATTGCTGCATGGAGGGGTGAAGTTGCGGTTGTGGCTGTAGGGTCCATGACGTTTGCTGAGCCTTCTTTGAGCAGGACCTTAAGAGCGGGGATGTCATGGCGCTCTGCAGCGGATATGATGCGCTTGGCGAGGAGGATATCCTCCTCGGATACTTGTACTTGGTCTGCCATTTTGAATTTAGATCTGGGTTGTTTGTTTGCGTTGCTGCGCGGTAAAGTTTTCATGTGGGGTAGGAAATTTTTGGCAGGGATTAGTATCGATAAGGTAAGCGAGACTAGTGTTCACGGCTGCTTGCAGATGGCCATTAGCGAGCCGTCCGGTGAAGGAAGGTCATCAGAATTATCTCCTACCCATGACCAGGCACACCATAGTACGAAAGATAAAACGCTTGAATCTGTTGATAGGAAGTTATGCTTCCTTTCTAGGCGGTTTTCTTGTTATCTACTGTCCGTAGTCCTTCCCGCTCAAACCAGCCTTGATAGACTCGTCAAAGTCTTCCTTTTCCAACCCCAACTTCTCATTCCACAATCCAAAGGGCCTGTGGTCACCTAGACCAGCTTTACCAGCAACCGCTGCCTGGATCAGAGGGACGAAGCCTGAGAAATCCCCTGCTTGGATTTTGTCGAGACCCCCTTGTCGCAGCTGCGCCGATTCCAAATGCTCGACCTTGTACTTTTCTCCGGTAAGCTTTTCGGCTTTCTCAAGAAGCTCCTTTTGCGAGGTCTCGAACGAAGATACGTAGACAACCTTGTTCTTTGTCTCTTCGGCGTGCTCCAAGACTTTCACTGTGGCAATGCCGATTTGGCGGAGATTTGTGGTTGAGAACGTAGCTGTGCCCTGGTCGACGAGACTGACTGTTTTGTTTTGGACGTCCACACCGAGGAAGCCAGTCTTGAGGCCCCAGTCTAAGAAGGATTAGCAGACGCTCACGACCCCGTGAAATCATAGCGGCTCACCAAAAAATGGACCTGTGACGATGACAGTACGGCTGATCTCATTTTCCTTGCTCTTCAGATAGTCCTGGACGTCGACTTTGCCCTTGAAGAGCGGGACCGCCTCCAGGTTCCGCGGGTCGGCTGTGTTAGATCCGAATTCTGAAGGGATGTATCGCTTGACGCCGGCCGCAATGGCCGCATCGATGAGCTGAGTCTGGCTGGCCAATACGTGAGACGCGACAAGAGAGACCACAGCATCTTGGCCCTGGAAAGCAGACTTGAGAGAGTCGAACGATTCAAAGTTGGCACGCACAACTTTGACGCCGTCGGGAAAGGTCTTGTCGGATCCCTCGCCTAGAAGCATGTCAGTCAGACTTAGCCCTGTCGCTGAGAAAGAGTGTGCACTGACGGCTGAGCACCGTCACATTGAAAGAGCTCTTCAGGAAAGCATTCAGGACTGAAGGTCCAAGGTTTCCACCGGCCTGGTGTTGTTAGCAGGGATAAGCAACATGTGGGGTACTCATAACCCTTACCCCAATGATGACAACGTTCTTGATGGACATATTGAAGTTTCGAGACGAGGTTGAAGATGATTTGAAGGCAGTAGATGGCACTAGAGGATCCGGAAGAAGTGATTACTGTTGATGCTGTTCAACTGGGAGGAAGACGGCCCTTCTTATACCAGCTGAAAGCAATGGTGATACTCTACACCATTAGTGTATCTGATCACGCAAGTGCCTCGTGCCCCACAATGTCAACAATCGGCCCTTCATCACATGGTAACCCCCTCCGAAAATGAAACGATGCTGAGAAATGCTCTTCATGGTTCCGCAGGAAAATGAATCCTCTGGTAACTCTAGTCGCCTCATGCTGCCTGTCCGGCAAGGCTGGCTGGGGCTGAGTGGAGTTGCTATCGGGCGGAATACCCACCGACAAAGGCTAGCCCTTTTAGGTATTCGATTCGTGAAGATTTTATTGGTTGAGATCCCCGATTCGCACCAGTGCAGCGTGAGCTGATCCAATTGGGACTGACCCGCCTAAAGAATTCCTCCGGTAATCTGCGCATTACGGAACGTCCAGACCAGCATACGTGTGTGTAGGAGAAAGCGATGATAATGGCGAGCTTGACCGATTTGGTATTAGCGGGTGACTAACTTAGCGCGGAAGACCTCCGCCTGCTCTCCAATGCAGTGAACTTTTCGCACGATATAGTTTACGATTAGTATACTGTATTTTCAATATCGACATGCCAAAATGCATCACCGTTGACAATTTACGGAAAGCTCCGTGCGATGAGACATATTGATGGGCGAGCAGGGCACAGCTTCGTCTCCGCCATCTCCCATTCGATCTCCGACAACTCCACGCAATGTCTGCATGTGGGGCGTACGCAACGCCAATGGTGGCATCACGGACGAAACGAGGACCGGTGACAACCCAATCCTCTATGACATAGCTTCCGTCGCAGATGGCATTGAATGCCCGTATTACCACAGAGGACCATTCGCCCCAATCAGAGCTGAGCCCTCTTCAAGTGGGCCACCGCGGTTGGACGCTTGTAATGGCCAACCACTTGCCAGAGGATGCTTCGCCTTTACAACAGTTCAAGTCCTCTCGTAGGACCTGCTAGAGGAGGTTTGAATTATTGGTGCGATTATAAAAGTCAACTATCTGGACCTCACATCAATCATCATCCTCAAGGTCTAACTTCTTCTCAATGATGCCCCACCTCTCTAACTGGATCAAAAGTTCCAGAGGATCTTCACAGTTCCACGCACTGATCTCCCATTCCTGCTTGTCGCAACCTATCCCCTGATCATACACACCAGGGATCTTCTCAATAGTCCACACTACACACCGACCCTCACCGTTGATCTGGCGGATGTATTCACCGATTTTTTTCAACGCGTCAACCGTGTTGCGACAGCGTATCTTATTGCATGGGTTCAGGAACGTTGAATAGTAAGGTGTCTTAGTACTTTGTCGAATGTCTTCGATCTTGCGTACGATTGTGTCATACTTCTCGCGCGTCAGACCGAGAGCCTCCATTTCTGCGGTGTGTGGTGGGTGCAGGGCGTTCCGAAAACCAAATCTCACGATACGGAGCCGCGAGCCGTTCTCGATTGTCTTGCGACACTCCAGTCTTCTGTTGTGCTCGTAGTACTTCCTGTTCACGCTACCTGGAGACTTATCTTGCGAACCCATCCCGAGCAGACCCATCATCAGCGACTCGCCTGCAGGAGGATTGACATACTCTAGACGTGTGTTGATGAAGGGATTGTCATCCTTTTCGATCATGTATTTGGCGTACGAAGTACACTTTGTTCTCGAGTTGATACCCGCCCGAATCCAGGCCCGGAAGTGTGGATCTGCGCCGTAACGGTCCGCATTGGCATCCATCTGTTCTAGTTTCCGAGATGGAATTGCATTTGGCCAGAGAGGCCATGGTCGTGTCCGATCACGGAATTGGAGCTGTTGATGGTGGTACAAATGCGAGTCATTCGATATCGCGGACTGAGGCGACGCACTTCTCCGCTTCATGACCGGGCGTGGACGGGCGACACTGCATTCTTCCGATCGAGCAACGGCGAAGGGGTCAATAAATGACAGTCGGGCCGCGTCTCGCAGTTCGTACGTTTTCGCCGGTCGCGGTTCCAGTGGAACGTGTAGGATCTGTATAAACGCCTCGGAGATCCTGTTCGGCGTGAAGAGAGAAAAAGAGCCAACGCAGACTACCACTGGGAGGCTTCTTCGCTGCCAATGGGAGGTAATATGTTCTAGCAGCCTGTTCAAGTCCTCTGCTTGCTGTCTGTCACCTCCGTGTTGGCCTTCCGGTTCTACGCCAAAGATATTATGGCGCCTTGTCGATGAAGGTCGTCGCTGCCCGTCTCGGTCAGGGGAGTCAACGGCGTTGGAAGCTTTACGTCGCCGAATTGGCCACCATGGAGTATCGCGCTGCCCTTTCTTTATATTGCTGGGCGTATCGTCAAGAACATTTACCAGCGCACTTAACAACCGAGAGTAATCAGAGTACGTTATTCCGTGATCTGCTAGGGCTGTGGTATACTCGATTGGCTCACATAACCTCCAATGCGAGACGAAGTGTGCTCTGGGATGCTCGCAGCGAGAACGATTACAGACCCCGGGGATAACCATTCCTATCGAATCAATAAAGTGCTTCTCAGGCTGTTCAGGCTCGTTATGGAAATCTAATGCGTGGATTGATGGTCTCGAGGCTCTGCAAGAGCTTGGTGACGATCGCAAACGAGCTTTTAGAGACGGACGCAGCGATGGACGTCTTGCTGAGGGCTCGTTATCTTTCCGATCTGGTAGAACGTCAACTGAAAAGGTGGCAGAAGTCAATGACGATGCCAGGCTTGGTAGACTTGGGCGGGAACTTCCAAAAGGCGAAGGCGGCCTAGATGAGGGCCTCGAAGAGGATGGCGAGTGCTGCGTTGTGCTGAATGAGTGCGGGTGAAGATGTGAATTTGTATGCAAGGAGGTGTAAACAGCCGGCTCAAGGTTGATGTCTCGGAATTTCGCATGATCCTTCTCCAGGGCTTTCTTCAGCTCCAATACCCTTGTAGGCGTGGGGTCTGCGTGACTCTGTACGATTGATGGTCTTTCTGTAAGCGCGGTATGGTTTCCGCTCGATTGCATTTTGCCAAAGTCCGAACCCTGACTTCTTCGCTGAGCCGCCATGACGGACAACACATCCCTGCGCGCGAGGTGCTATTCTTTTGCAGAACCAGAGCTCGATGTTTTTCGAATGTGTTTGTGCGAGTAGACCAGCAGCACTGTCGTGTAACAGGTTGCGGTACCTGGACCCGCTTCGTCCTGTGCCTCGTACTTTAAACGCGCGCATCATCCTGGATTCCTCGCTGTTGCCGAGACGCTCGCTCCATCCGAAGTGCAGACTGTTTGATCCAAGCTGTTGGATCTTTCGGTCCTGAGAAACCCATTCCCGACCTTAGTCAGGCTGGAGTGTAAGCTATGCGCCGGAGCAGCTACTTGGTGGCAGAAACCCGCTACTGAGACAAAGGGGAGCGCTTTCGCTTCTGTCACGTACACCCGCATCAAGATAAGTATTGTTACACACAAGCGCCTAGCCGCTCCCTTAACAGCTCGCCGAAATATGGTGCTCTAGATCCCATAGAATACCCGTAGGTGTGGTCGCGGTCAGCGATTGTGGCTTGCAGTGGCTTGCCATCAATGTTCGGCAAGAGACATACCTTAAACAGCAGTAAGCCATGTTCGCAGACAAAGATGCTCGACACGATCTCGAGAGAGCGCCACAGAGCACTCAAATCTGGATTACTATCCCGAGATTAGCCTACGCGTTGACTAAGATCTCGTGTGCTCGGAACCTATAGGGCTCCGCGGCGCGAGCCGCTGAAATACCTAGGTATGATAGGTAATATTCTCGCTCAATATCTCAAGATGAAAGGAGTATGTAGGGCAAAGGGGATGATAGGCCTGTGAGGATCTAGCAAGAGCATCAAATTTTTAACCTAAACATTTCAATTCGATAGCGCAAGAGTAGAAGAGATGGTAATTAATAACGTTTAGAATCAAGATACGAGACCCGACGCCACGCTAGAACGTTACACAAGCAATATGCTTGTGTTTAGCACTGCCGCGATCTGACCAGTAGAATGTATACGCAGGGACACTGACACCGACCGCGTGACCCTGCGCTACAACAGTAACAACCAGGAACAGCTTGAGCACGTGGCAAATCCGCGAAAGACCTGCTCAGTAAGCCGCCTACTCAAACACAGTCTCCAAGCGCGCCACCGCCCTCCGGCGCGTCGCCTTCATCATCTTCGTAATCCGCCGCGCCCGCTCCGCATCCTTCGCCATCCTCTCTTGCACACATCTCCAGCGCAGCTTCAGCTCCATTTCCGCATCAATCCACGCGAATATAGAAAGGTATTCCGCATACTGAGCCCTCAGCACCTCATCCGCTTCCAGGCGCCCCTCGAACACAAACTCCGAAGTGCCGTCTGCAACCATAGTCTCAAAGTTGGCCGCCAACCGCCGGACCATCAGATCGATCCACTTCTCCGTGAACGGCAAGTGGCGCAGATCCCACAGAGCTTGACACTCCTCGAGCACGAAGCCTTTCTCAAATGCACCACGGATCACGCGTTCAAGCGGCCGCAGAAACTGCCCGGTGGGCCTGTTCCCTAGGAATGAAAGGGCCTGGTAGATCTGGACAATTTCGATCAAATTGGCCTGGATGCCTGTGTAGGACCCATTGTCAGCTTCGCGCCAGCGCAAAGCTTGCTCTAGACCTGGGTGGCTTACACTGGAGGCGGGAAACAGAGCCATACCTGGGAGAGATGGCTCGATGTGGATGTGCAGGGTAGGGAGAAGCTCATGGAGCTGGGACGGGGTCAGAGTCGTTGTAATTGGCGAGTTTCCGGGGATGATTATCATAGGGGAGAGGATACGGGCTTGTGAGGAAGTCACAGCATGGGGCTGACGGGGAATGACGTAGACTTCAGACGGAGATGAGGACAGCGGTTGTGGATGACGGGTTGAAGTCATCTTTTATGACGTGGATTGGTCTTTGGCTTAGACCCTTTGCACGAGTAAGTTAAAACAGTGATAGCTATCACTGGCGGTGGCTTCTTGGAGGGCCCTGGAACTAGAAGCTTTCCGTTCCTTTGGAGGTGTTTGGGTTGCGCGTGGGATTGGACGACTGCAGCATGAGCGAGGGATCGGAGCTTATGTAGGGAGGTTGGATATCTTTTCTTCACAATAGCTGACCACGTTGTGAGAGTAGAACGGTTAAAGGAACTAACAATAGTCTCTTAATCCGGTACACAATGTTTATATACAGAGGTAAACTCTCGGGATAACTCGGATGTAGCTGGACAATGCACGACTTCTGTCAAATATCGACGGGAACATAGGGAACATAGCTGCTCCATAACCAACCGTTCTCACTGCCTAAGCCGAGCTTCCCACAATTCAGCACCACTAGGACTGCATTGCATCCTCGGAATCTCCAATCTCTTATTCACACTCCTAAACAAGCCCTTGTAATCCCTCTCCGTCCTCCGCCCCGAGCAATATCAGCATCAACAGATCCAACTGGCGATGCTCCTCGCTCCTTGTGATCTCGCCTTCTGCGCGCTCTGGGACAATTTAATCATTGATCAAGAGGACGTGGTCGTCAGAGCGGCTCTCAAGAGTAAGAATGATGGCCCGAAGCATCTTCATGGCCTCCTCGTCATTGTTGTGGAAGGCGATGCGGAAGATGTAGACGCCTGCGTCGCGGATTGGCTGCGGCGTGGTGTAGTCATATTGTTGGAAGGCGACTCGGTCTTTAACATCGGCTGGTTGGGCAGAGTAGAGTTGGTGGAATGAGATGTCTTGCACGGTAAACGTCAAAGAGGCATAGTGCTAACACGTGAGCATTAGTATCATTGATAGGGTGGTATGGTCACCGCAGGAATAAGCTTACCTGCACGAGATCAACGCTGATATTCCCGTTGCCACCACCGATATCGACGACTTTGGTGTTCTTCAGAGGCAAAGTTGTTTTGCAACACCCTGAGACTGTCGTCGACTAATGCACTATCAGTGTCATCTAAGTCAAAAGAGAGTAGCAGAAACAACGTAACCAACGACCAGCCGCTCATTGCTTTGGAGAATTTCAAAGCTCTCTCGGGATTCGCTTCCAGGTGTCCATAGAAGGTCTTCCCGAAGTTCGTATGGAACCCACATTTCTCTAGCCCTGGAGTGTAAGGAGGAGCGTCGATAGATGTATCCAGCTTTGATGCCGCCTTGAAGATCCCACTGAAAGGCACATCGGTCATGTCTGTGAAGCGAGGTCCTGTAGCCAGAAAATGTGTTTTTGATGTCGACGGAACCGGGGAGGGGGGCAAGGAAGCAAATATGGACACTATGACATGCAATCAAATTGATGTGGTGAAAGGAGAGCCTTGACTCAGACCCATTCTACGGCTTGAAGCAGTCTGTCGAACGGTGTGTTGCTTTCTGCACATCGTAACCTTGCTCGAGTCATAGCTTCTCTCTGCCCAAGCGAGTCCACAGCGAGTCGACCTTCACAAGTGGGGTTCCGTGATCGTCCTTCATAACGCCAGTGATGCTCATCTTGTTTCCCGTGTGCTCGACCAACGTACACTCCACGCCCACCACACCTGGACTAGGCACCGGCTTCATAAAATTGAAATTCAGCCGTGTAACCACAAATGCGCCTTTCATCCTCGACAGTAAAGTCTCCCCATCTTTCATCGGTGTGCCCCAGGTCTCATCCGCTTGCTGAACCCACGCGTGCGGACTTAGGCCTGCAGCCTTTGCCTGAGTAGCGAATACGATGTTGATGAGACTTTCGTCCATCATGCTCATGACTGCGCCTCCGTGACAGATGGTTTGATAGCCTGTGAGACCCTTTCCGTACTTGAATAGCGATATCGATCTGGTGACCGCGTGGGAGCCAGGCGCGGGCTTCTGCGACAGCTCCAACCAATGCTGGATGCAGTCGTCGCGTCGCAAAGCCATGGAACCGAAGTTGTTGTGCGCTACATCGGTTGCGCCAGGCTGCAAAGGTCGGCGATGCGGATACACGTGCCAATTCGGGTCGTCGAGGAAGGGTGTCGCCCATTGAACGGATCTGAAAGCCTCACGGAACTCGTCGCTCATACCCATCGCGGGGGTGGCTCGTGGAAGAAGTGCTTGTCGGATACATTTTCGTGCTCTTATATGTTCCTTCCAATGCAAGGCTGAGTGCCTATGGGCGCTGCACGACTATGAACAGCCACATTGATCTGGTGGTGGGTGTCAAAGCGATCTTATTTGCGGGCGTGCCCGCTCTCTTGGCAGCCTCACAGTACGTGTCTGCTTCGAGAAACCCTCCCGCGACGTGGTTGTTTACCGCAACATGGACCCCAATATTATCTGCATATGTGCGGCACTGTAGCTGGCCCCAAGTCTTTTTGTTTACAAGCGCCAATGCAACCTCCATTGGTCGTCGTGCGCATGTGCACGCTTTCTGATGCGTGTCCGGCAGCGGGTGAACATTGGGTGCAGTTTGCCGCTCAACACATCACCATGGCAAACCGATCTCCCCCCAGCGCCCTGCTGCCTGACAAACTTCAGGCAATGGCCCAGTCGCACGCCCGCACTTCCAGGCTTCTACGCGCGAAAGCACGTGGTAGCGTGGTCGTTGCCTGGCTGCCCCGGGCTCCTTTCGTTTAGTAGATGAGCTGACGTGCGGCGAGACAGCCCAGGCAGGTCCCCTCAAACACGTACAAAAGCCCGCAACAGCGCTCACTGCTCCAAACCATCTCTCCCCATCTTCTTCCACTCCAATTGACCGTACTCTGTACGTCTGCATTTCTCCGTGTGATTTGTTCTTCTCACTTGTTCGATTCCTGTTTCATCCACACATAGTCGCAAAATGGCCCCCAAAAAGGCTGCGCCTTCCATCTCCGTCCGCCCTGACGCCCTCAGCGACGAAAAATGCATCATCACCGGCGAGATCGATGGCTTCAAGCGCAAGGAGGCTGAGCAGATCCTCATCAATGCGGGTGCGACGATCGAGAAGAGCTTGAACAAGAAGGTCACGCTTGTTGTCCTCGGTGCAGATGCCGGCCCCCAGAAGCTGGAGAAGATTGAAAAGCTCGGGATCGAGACAAAAGACTGGGATGAGCTGATTGAGGAGATCAAGGGCGATGGGGGTGCTGCTCCGGCTGACGATGATGAGGAAGATGACGAGGACGAGGAAGTAGATGAGCCTGAGGAGGTGAGACAGCAGCTAGGACGACGCTGAAGTTGAATTCGAATGTTGACTCTTGCATAGCCCAAGCCCAAGAAGAAGGCCGCTCCCAAAGAGAAAGCCGCGCCCAAACCCAAAGCCAACACAAAGGCCAAGGCCGACCCGGCACCAGCAGCCAAACCCGCAGCTAGCGGCTCTGGCGACGACTTTCTTTCTGCAAAACACGTGATCATCACTGGGACCATCACAGGACACGATCGCAAGGACGCCCAGGCGATTCTGGAGAAGGAGGGCGCCATCTTCGAGAAGTCACTCAACAAGAAAGTCGAGCTTGTTGTCCTCGGCCAGAACCCAGGCCCGGACAAGCTTGCGAAGATCAAGGAGCTCGGTGCCGAGACCATCGAGTGGAAAGAGGTCGCCGAGAAGCTCGGTCTTGAGCTTGCCCCTGAGAAGAAAGTCGCCAATGTCGAGGCGGGCGATGCACCGGATTCCATTGACGGAAAGACGCTGCTCATCACTGGTGAAATCGACGGCTTCACCCGCAGCGCAGCGCAGAAGATTCTCGAGGGTGTTGGAGCGAAGTTCGCGAAGACGTTGAACAAGTCTGTCGAGCTTGTTGTCCTGGGAGCCAACGCGGGTCCCGACAAACTGAACAAGATTGCGGACCAGGGCATCCCTACTGTCGAGTGGACTGACCTCGTCGAGAAGCTGGGCATCGATGCGGAGGCTAGCGAGCCGCCGAAGAAGAAAGCGAAGAAGAACTAGGTGTCTTGTCGGAGCTTGTCCGCAGTGTAATTATGTTACGGAATTCGCTTGAGTGTCGTTGCTTATGATCCATCCTGAAGCTGGCTTCCTAGCTTTTCTCGACATGATTCTTCGCGGAAACAATATACCCCTTTGAACTGGTACCTGCGCATATTCTCTGCTGTGCTCCTTCTCCGTACATCTACACTTGAGGCGTCACTATTTATCGAACGCGGATGACTTGCATATACCACAAATACTCTCAGGCCTCACCGATCATTGATCGGAGAGAACCTGATATACCTCCATCTGACCTTGATCATTAAATTCTCTCTGGCGTTAGATGCCTACTATAGCGGCGCATACAAACTCAGAAGCACCACTGCGTCTTTATCTCCCTGTATCATCGAATCGTATCGAGAAAATCGCTGAGGCCCTATGCATTGTACAGTGGATTTCTATCCAATCAAGATGCTGTGGTATGATAGCAACGTCACCCTCGAAGGCGGGGGATGAAGAGAATGGTTTCTCGAGGCTTTTGCCCGTCATCAAGTGTGATTAGGTACTTGAGGCTACGTCTGTCAGCCAGATCCCGTCTGTCGAAGTTTTCACATGTTGACTTCGTGTGTCGCTCCTCGAGCGCGTATATCGCACTCAACCCCCGCTGGGCACAGAACACATGATGTTAAACCGCAACTCTTCGATTTTTGGGAACCTATCTCCTGTCAGCGTATCTTTGTTTGTCAGCACCCCCGTGCCGTTGTGTAAACGGGCTTGGGCTGTGCAGGAAAGAGTTTTGTCCATCGCAGCTTAGAGCTTCAAGGCGAAAAACTTAGATCCATGGACGATTAAAAGCGATCCTGGTAACCTCTCCATTGCCTCATGCTGTGTCTTCCCACCCCTTCGACTGCAAAAATGAACGAATCTTGGGCTGAGCAACTTAAATTGGTCATTGCAAATAGCGACACAACAGATGTCATATCCTTTATGGGCTACAATGGCTTTCCTCCCACGCAGATGAAACTTGCGTTGCTCTGTCATACCTCTAGCGCACCCTATCCTAATGTTTGTAAAGCCTATGGACTAGTCTTATCCCAGTCATCGAGTGGAAGCAGGTTTTCAAGAGAATAGGATTGCGCACCCTACTTACAGAAGGGGATGCCTGCAACGTCTTTGCTCTATTTGAAGAAGAACAGTTCTACTGTATGATTTGGCAGCGTTTTTATATTTGCGTGTACATACAGGTTAATTGTCTCTGTGGATCCCTGCTGATGTGCGTGCGACCAAGACCTCGACGTGTGAAATTGCCATTACGTTTTATATTCGTGCCTTCACGAGTTCTTTCACATACGACCATAGGACACTGAAAACTAGGCTTCCCGTCCGCTCAGCCATATATAAGCAGTGTACCGGCGGATCAGTACTCGAGTCGGTGACGATCGGGGAATCCCCGCTGTTGTATGTTTTTGCTTTTGCTATGTGGAAGGTGGCGGTGTGGTGGTGGAGACTGTGGGGATCCACGGGCCGGAAGCGGCTCTGAGCGCTGCACTATCACCCGATTTTTTCCCTATGTTGATGGAGGTTAGCGCGATGCAAGTCACTCTAAAACAAAGATACAAAGAAGCTGGTCGGAGCTTTAACTGGCTGGCCGTCGGTGTTGTGTGTGCTGCGTGCTCTAGAAAGTGTAGATGGTTTTAGGGCAGGGGATCTCGGATGGCCAGATGACCCAGATATTCTCGAGGCACATCGCTAACCCTATTGCTATACATTGTGAATCATTGCTATTGCTAAACGTGCAAAGGCTTCGCCACAAAGCGAGCAGGAGGTTATTAATACATTATCATTGAAATACTGAACACCGCGCAAACAGCACTCATAACCTCAGCATCTCCTTGCCAATTGACATCCTCTTCGTCCTCGTCCTTTCTCGCTCGAGACAATTCTTCAGACACTGCTCAACGAGCCTCGGGTCGCTCTCGAGGAACCGCGCATCCAAGCTGAACCTCGCGCTATATCGCTTCAGGCAGCTCTTCTCACTGCCAAGCTCCTTTTGGAACACGTGATCCAGAAACGCATACGAGTCGTCAAAGGTCTTGTAGCAGCTGGTACACGCGAACGTTGCTCGCTCGTCGTGTCTCTGGGTCTGCGACAGTGCATGCGACGCGAAGAGTATGCAGCGGTATTGCGGCAGGCCCGAGTGCGCGGCGACAGAGACGATCGCGTGACAGTGGGGACACGACTCGCGGTCATCGTAGCGATCCCGAAGATTCAATTTTCGTGTGTGATGTTTGGTGCTATTGCTGGTCTGTTGCTCGGTCTGGAGCTGTAGGGCAAAAGGGCAGAATGTGACCGAGAAACGCGGAGGCGGCAGGAACGGCTCTATTCTACGCGTCGAGAGACGCGTCATTTGATCTTGGAGCGCGTCGAAGCAGGCGCGACGGACCCCTCTTGCCGCGCGAAGAATCTCGTCATACGGTATCGGGCACAGCCAGCGAGAGGAAGTCGCATCCAACAGAGGCACGCAGACTTCTTGCTGAAGGCGGAGAAGCTGTGCGGACAGAGTGGTATGGCAGGTTGCTTCACGAGTTAGTGGTATTCACAGCATGAGCAAGCAGTGCTTACCATCTCCTTTGTCGAACTTCTGACCAAATTTGCGCTGGCCGTCCTGGATGGCCCTCTGGACTCGGCTTCCCAAGCGTAACGATCGATCCAGGGGATCCTCTTTACTACTCCCAGAAATGCACTCCCAGGTCGATCGTTTTCGCTGGTTCTTCGTCATCCATCGCTCGTATGCCTCGTGCGCATGCTGGAACTCGCGATCAACGTCCCATAGCAAGAACGAGCTCCACGTGTCTTCCGACGAGGACTCGTTGCTTGTGGATCTGGAGCTTGCGAAACTAAAGCTAACAGTGTTCCTTGACATTGTTGAGTGTGAGTGGCCGAAGTAACAGCGCTGATAGTCCGATGCGAGCGGTCTGTCTGCTTCGTATTGTCAAACTTATCGAAAGTATGTAATCCTGAATCGATAAAACTAGTGCGCAGCGAGTAATGGGTAGAAGGGACAACTATCGTCAGATCTGGGCCTGAGGCATAAGTATTATGGACACTGCACCTCAAGAATTGAGGGAAAGTACAGTGACTTCACAGTCGCAGCTCCGGTACTTGCAAGCAAGTGCCGGGTAAATCACTCGTTCTTCTGGGGTCCGCAACCGTCCCGAATGGAGGTGAAGCTGCAAAAAACTTGGCCTAGGCGAGTCGCGGCTGATCCGCGCTGGGATGAGTTGGCAGTCCGATTTCGTCACGGTGCTGCAGGTACGGCGCAATTGCAGCAAGCTTGATTCACCGGAGGATAGCTACCGAGCCGTATGAGGCCATCTTCGCGTAGTATAACGGGTTGCGGCCTAGGTGTGGCAGAAGCGGTGGGCACTATCCTCGCGATCGCGATTGCTTCAAGGTCGAGGACCACCTCAACACAGCTTTCCACGGATATAACAGGCAGGGGTTGTGGAGGTCACGGGCAACGGTTCTATAGGTGAGCACGCGCATAAAACGACAATCCCTGTTATGAAGTAAGGAGTGTGGGGAGGAAAGACGGAGAAGAGACATCCGGAATCTGGCCCATGCTCGTCTCGCGCTTTTGCGCCATCGTTTTGACGCCTGGTGTTCTCGGATCACTTCGGCGTGACAGTCTATGGGAGTCAAAACTTCGATGGTTCTACCACAATGGCCAATCCATTCGAATGTCGCGTGCGTGGTCATGCACGACGTGTGAGGAAACCCCCCACGTCAAGCCGCGGTCCATGCGGCCCACGCCCCGCACCATCCCACCTTCAGGGTCGAACTTCTGCGCAACGTCCAACCCAGTATCAGGGTGAGAAATTGAGGAGCCTCCGACTTGCAACTTTGTAGACCCTATATGAACAGCTGTTGAGCTTCTCTTGTCTTTTCCACCCCATATATCATGTCCCACGCGCACTCGCATGATGGCGCGTCCCACTCGCACGGTGCCCCAGACCACGGCCACACCCACGAGATACTCGACGGACCAGGAAGCTTCCTCGGGCGCGAGATGCCCATAATAGAAGGACGTGACTGGCAGGACAGATCCTTTACCATCGGCATTGGAGGGTACGCTTCCCACCCTCGCATTCCCCTGGTCCATCTACAGCCATGATGTACCTCAAAACACGCAAGCAAACTGACACCCAAAAGCCCCGTAGGGTCCGGCAAAACCGCCCTCATGCTGGCTCTCTGCAAAGCCCTCCGTACACGCTTCTCCATCGCCGCCGTCACAAACGACATTTTCACGCGCGAAGACTGCGAGTTCCTCACCAAGAACAACGCCCTCCCCGCCGAGCGCATAGTCGCCGTCGAAACCGGCGGTTGCCCCCACGCCGCTGTCCGCGAAGACATCTCTACCAACCTGCTCACACTTACGCAACTGCACCACAAGTTCGACACCGACCTGCTGCTGATTGAGTCTGGCGGGGACAACCTCGCAGCGAACTACTCGCGCGAGCTGGCGGACTTTATCATTTATGTGATTGATGTGTCGGGCGGCGACAAGATCCCGCGCAAGGGCGGGCCGGGCATCACGCAGAGCGATCTCCTGATCGTGAACAAGTGCGACCTGGCAGAAGCTGTGGGCGCAGATCTAGGCGTTATGGAGCGGGACAGTAGGAGGATGCGGGAGGGTGGGCCGACCATTTTTGCGGTGATTAAAAAGGAAGAGGGGCTGATGAACATTGTGGATCTGATTCTGAGCGCGTGGAAGGCAAGCGGGGCGAGCCAGGCGCGCAAGGAACGCTTCACACCCGTCGTCATGGAGTAGATATGGTAAAGCAGGAACGTGCATATGGGTCGCCGAGACTCCGTATGTCAATACAATAATGTACATCGTAGCGGCCTAAACTATTTTGCCACTGGATACAAATGCCCCTCCGCATCGTACTTCGCCTTGAAAAAGGTATAACTCAACGTCACCGTCTCAATACCCTTCATATTTATATCGCTCGCGAACTCCGGATCAATGTAGAAGAACACAGGCATATCTACCGTCTCGCCCGCATTCAGCCGTTGCTCCTCGAAGCAGAAGCACTGGATCTTGGAAAAGTACGGCGCCACCTGGCCCGGCGTAACGCTGTACGTCGCCACGCCGATGATGTCCTCCTTGGACGTGTTCGTCGCGGTGTAGAATGCCAGCGCGGTCTCGCCGGGCAGCACGCGCACTTCGCGCTGCTGGGGCACGAACTTCCAGGGCAGCACGTCTGAGGTGGAGCCGTGGAAGGTGATGCGGATGCGGGGGTGGTCTTCGACGGGGCGGAGGCGCTCCGAGGGGTCGCGCGAGTCGTCGCCGTGGGCGGCGGACTTTATGGGCTGCCCGCCCCAGCCGGTGGTTTGGCAGATCTGGAACATATTAGAAGAGGGGTTCTGGATGTAAGGAGAAGCTAAGTACCATTTTATACATCGGGACTGAGCCGTAAGACAGGGCAACGGTGCCAAGGATTATACTGAAGACATAGTTCCTGCGGCGATATGAGCCTCATTGTCATTGACGTGCCGTACGAGCGCCGCATACATGGTAGTCCTATTGTTCATTTTGTACTGCTGGCGCACCTCGTCCATGGACGGCGCCGCAGGTCTCGTTGTCTCTCTAGTCGTGTTCAGACATCTTCGCGGTCGCACGATGTTAACATTGGTAGGTCGAGGGACGCGAGACAACCCGCGAGAGCACGCGGAACAGGTCCAAGACTCTAATAAGCGTGGCGCGTGCCGTATGGAGGATGGGAACGACATTGTGGGGTCGGCAATGGGGAGCAATGGCCGTGGCGCGTTCACTCTGAGCTTTCTGCGAGAGTCGGGCTTATCGAGCGCTGATTGGACAGCGAGCGGAGGAGGCGCCCCAGCTTCTGGGATTTTAGCGGCGCGCTTTTCACATCGAGTCGTCACTTGCGCATTCTTAGGATTCATACTCACAACAACTTTGTTCAGACCCTGGAAACATGGCAGATAGCACATGCGGTGTCTGCAACAGCGCGCCTAAGAAATACAAGTGTCCCACTTGCGCACTTCCATAGTAAGGCGTATCTTCCTCCTCTTTTGCACGCCCTCTAACATGCCTCAGCTGCTCGATTCCCTGCTTCAGAGAGCACAAACAGACACATCCCGAGGGCGCTTCAGCAGCGCCCGCACCGCAACCAGTCGTTGAAGTCGAACTCCCATCCGCGACTCCAGAAACTATCCCTACCTACATCCGGACAAAGAGAGACTTCTCCCGCCTCGCGACGGACACGCATTTCCAAACTCTCCTCAAATCAAATCCGACCCTGCTATCCACACTTCAGCGGGTGTATGCTGCGACAATCAAGCCGGAGGACGGAGACGCGCCCCAGAGGAGAGGCATGAGGGGTCGTGGGGGGTCTAGAGGGAGAGGTGGCAGAGGACGAGGAAGAGGGAGAGGCGGATGGGGTGGTGGTGATGGCACGCCGAGGTGGACGCAGAAGCAGGGGGATAACGATGCGTTGACGATATTGAAAAGCTTGCGCGAGGGAAACACGACCGAGGGGACGAGCGGTATGGGAGAGTTCGTGCGGCTGGTGGAAGAGATGTACGGCGATGCGAAACAGACAGAGGGCGAGGGAGACGCGATGGACACATTGTAACGAATTATGATACCCAAGGATGAATAAGATACTCAAGATTACCGGAAAGACTGCAATGGACGTTCAGAAGTGTCTTGAACATTCCCAGATTACCGCAATGTCCAGGTTGCGCCAACCAAAGCGTTCTCGTCGAACCAGAAGGTCTCACAGGATTAGAGTGGCCGCATTCTTCGCCTAAAGGGCGAATGCATCCTATTCCCCGTGACGATCGTTCTATAAAGAGAGATAAAAGGATGGACAAAGCTCTTCATAAAATTGCCGGGAATTGGGTAACATCAAGCAGCTGATGCAGCTGTTGGAGACTATTTCCAGATCCTGAGAAGAACGTGCCAGAAGATCCTCAAGTTACGTCAGGATCAGGTGTCCGTAAGATGTCGCTGCTGACATACCTCTACGCTTGCCCAGTCACATTGAAGACCGTTATGCTTGTACTTGTTCAAATTTGTATTGACGGCGAACTTGGGATCCAGATGGACCGTGCATTGGTCCCAAGAGCAGGGAGTGTCATATATATAGGGCGTCGCGGGAACTGGATCAGAGAATTTGTTTTTGCCTGCCACCTGCTTGATGTGTTGCCAGTACCACCGTAACCTGTTTTGCAGTGGGCTTGGCGCAATGGCTGGGTGTGAATGATAGATTGGCATGTCCACTTCGTGAAACATCTTGATGAGCATTCCAACGGCGGCAGAAGCGCATTGGTGTGTTTTCCTGCCCGGATACACGTCTTCATTGAGGGCAACGTTGAGGACACCAATGCAGGCATCATGAACATCATTGAGCATAGATGTACGCGTCTTGCTAATCTTCTCTTCAGTGCCGATTCGTTAGCGCTCGTTCGCAAAACAGACATTACAGTGGTCAGCAGCTTACCTAAGACAACAGGCAAATTTGCGTGGAGAGTCACCTTCTTGCCATCTTTGTTGTAGTAGAGCGACTGTTGGCTGGTATCGTTGGAACTCTGGAGGTTCATAGCAAGAGAATAGACCAGGTACTCGTATTCGTCATCAAGCCTGAGGTAATGAGCGATAAGAACCCAATTCTGGATATTGGCAGCAAGATACGTGAGATAATTTCAACGGAAATTCCCCCCGAGCGTCCTTTTACAACTGAATAATACTGACAAAACACTGACCTCTGCCTCTGAACCACGGTTTCACCTGTCATATAGGAAGTGCCGGACCACCAATGATTCCAGCAAGGACAAGTACAGCTCTCCCAGGCATCGACATAGCACGGGCTGCGCTCGATGAGGAAGGCTCCTCAATTCTAGTTGGCGTCGGTTGAGCTCGCAACGCTGCTACGCTTGACATGCTGCTCACCAATGCAGCATCCGGCTTCACCGTGCAAGGATTACCACTTGAAACCACCCTAGCCTTCTCACACAGATCCGTGCTATTGACATTGATCTCCCGCATGCCTCCAAATTGCGCACAATTGCCTGTCACATTGCCAAGCTCTCGAGGGTTCGGGTATGTCGTGCTGTCACCCTGCCAATAGCCTCCCGAGCTTCGTGTGTGGTGCATGGTAAAGAACATGTCTCCTTTGAGATCACCATGCAAGTAAACACAGGTCTCGTCCTCCCGCGCATACCCGAACGCAGACCATCTAAGATACCATCGCAGCGAGTATAGAAATTCCTCTCCAGGCCAATTTGAGGGGACAGAATTCGTGTTCCAATTCGTCGTGTTTGTCGAGTTTACCATAAAATATGGGGATCCATCAGGATTGAAGAAGTCAGGGACATTATGCGTTTCTAGGCCAGAGTATCCTGGGTCTTCTATCCATATTCCGCCCAAAATCCAGTCATCTTCGGTCCCGTAAGGCATGATGGCCCACTGAAAATAAACGTTGCCCAGAGCAAGGGTCGCATTCATGTTTTGGAAGGCGAACACGACTGGCAGATATTCTGTGTAATTGTATGTAGTATTGGCCCGTGGGAAGACATCGATTTCGAGCGATGGACGGCCTTCTACCGGTGTAGGCATTGTTGCATTGAAGATTGTGCTTGCAGCTGTCGTAGTCGTCGTCTGACCCATCGCAAATGTGCTGAATGCAAACCACGCACTGAAAAAGGGTAAATATCGCGCCATAGTCAAGCCAAAATCTTAAAAAGGAGTAATCGGGACCAATTGTAGTATTCGTGATGATTATGTTTAGATAAACGCACGACTCCTTTTACCGGCAATGATGTTCCGAAGGATGGACGCATATACCTAGGCACTCTCTTGACAGGTTTGGGTGTATAGTCGCACGCTAAATTCTTCTGTCCTTCTCTAACGTGGTAAAATATCATAGAGAGGCCCAATCACCGCTAATTATACCTATCACGCTACGCGCCTAAACCTCGTAAGAGGGTGTAATTGGAGAACCCCACCAATTCAATATTCTTGACGAAGAACTTGAGGTTCGCTTTAGTAGCGTCACCAACAATCCTTACCAGAAAGCTTACTTTTAGTCGACGTGTAAGACGTAAATGACATCCAACTGATCAACTAATCTATGTCTGTAGCAGATTTTGCAGATGAACGAGCTCGGAATATCGCCCCTGTCTTGCCATCAGCTCTCTGTGAGTACCCTTTTGAATCACACGCCCACTGTCCAACACGAATATGATGTCTGCTCGCTGAATGCTGGATAGTCTGTGAGCAACGGCAATGGTCGTGCGACCCTGGGCAGCCACGTCCAAGGCGGCCTGGACGACTTGTTCTGATTCAGAATCCAACGCGCTGCTACTTTCATCCAAGAGAAGTATCCTTGGATTGCGAATGAGCGCTCGGGCAATACAGACTCTTTGTTTCTGCCCACCAGAGAGCATAGATCCCTTCACTCTAACATCTGCGCGGTATTAGCCAACACCGCTTCGGTTGGGCGTCAGGGAAGTAGCTTACCTGTGTTGAAGCCATCTGGAAGTGATTGAATGAAATCGAGAATGTTCGCGTCTTTGCAAGCTTGCATGAAGGCCTCGTCCGAGATGGTCTCCTCATCTTTCGTGCCCATCATGATGTTGTCCCGAATCGTACCTTGATACAACGTCGGCTCCTGCGCCACTAACGCAAAGTGCCGGCGGTATGTAGCGACATTGAGCGTTGACACATTAATTCCATCCAGATAAACGGCGCCACGTGTCGGGTCGTAGAACCTTTCCAGGAGCGAGATTGCTGTCGACTTTCCCGATCCCGATGCTCCGACAAGTGCTGCGTATTGCCCAGATTTGATGTGAATGTTAAGGCCCCGAAGAGCAAGTTGCGACCGAACTGGATACTCGAAGTAGACATCGCGGAATTCAATGTCACCTTTGGTGCTTTTCAGATATTGACCTTCCATCGAAGAGCTGTCAATAATCGGTTGGCGATCAAGCAAGGTCTTCATATCGGTAGCAGCTTGCTTGCCCTTGCCCAAATCAGGCGCAAAGCTAAATATAATCCCAGCAGACTGTGCACCAAATACCGTGGCGGAAAAGCACACGAAGAATTGGAAAATTGAGTACTCGTGTTGAGCGATGAGCTGGCCGCCATACCAGAAGGCAAGGGCATTGACCGCAAATCCAAGGCTTTGAGATGCCGCGTAGAGTGCGCTGGACTGCAAGATCGATGTAAGAGAGCGTATACCCTGCTCATGCAACTGTTGGCGATAATTGCAAAGAACGTCATCCTCTCTCGTCAAAGATGCCACGGTGCGAATAGCGGAAGTGCTTTCGCATGCATAAGATGCGGAGCCTTCGTAAGATTGTTTTGATAGAGCCTGGAACCGAGCCAGCACCCAGACGCGGCAGAAACCGCACCCAAGAACAACTGGAACTGTAGAGATGCATACCAAAGCCAGCTTCCAGCCGATCGCCAATGCGATTATGAAACCGGAAAAAAGAGTGACTATAGCGGAAAGGATCGTACTGAGCGTGGACCCCGAAATTCCAGCCAAGTTCTATTTGCGGATGTTAGTGAGTGTTCTCATTGACATGACAGGAGCAGGGCATACATTGGCTGTGGTACTAAGAAAAGACGTCAAAGCGCCTGCTGAGTTCTCAGCCCTATCAAAGAACGCGGTATCTTGTCTTAATATCGCCCGAAAACAAGCATTTCGGGCTCTGCGAACCAATTTTTCGCTACACCATGCTACGACATATGCCTGTACTAAGTATGCAAACAGCTGCGCGATAGCAAGCAAGAAAAACATCCACGACCAGAAGGCGACCTGAGACTTTGCGTTGTCGTCCTGCGGTAGAGCGAGGGAAGCTATGGATTTAGCAAACAGGACTGATTGAGCAGGGATCGCTCCGCCCGTTGCAAATGCACAGAGTATGCCGGCGAGACCATAGGGCCAGTCAGGTATGTTGAATGATGCCACTGTAGTAATCAGGCGCCAGAGTGGGTATTGCTGTGCTTCTGGCCCTGTGGTGCTGGTGAGAGATGCTGCTTCGGTTTGTGTAGCTCTCTTTTCCTCTTCAGTGTTCCCACTCAATCGCACCTTTTCATTTGGATTCGAAGGATCAGTAACTGGAAACAAATCAGAGCATGTTGATATGTTATGGTCTACAATTCCCTGGGCTTCGACAAGCGTATGATAGACTCCCTTTGCTTCGAGTAGGGCATTATGGGTGCCTTGCTCGACAATCTTTCCATGAGACATGACAATAATGTTGTGGGCATGTTTGATAGTGCTCAATCGGTGTGCAATAACAATCGTGGTCCGGCCGTGAGAGGCACGGTCTAGTGCAGCTTGAACTATACCTTCACTTTTTGTATCCAAAGCGGAAGTCGCTTCGTCTAGCAGCAATATCTTGGGGTCCCCGATGATTGCTCGTGCTATAGCTATCCGTTGTTTCTGACCGCCTGATAACAGAAGACCGCGTATGCCGACATTGGTCTGATATCCTTGGCTAAGGTCACAGATAAAATCATGAGCATGGGCCGTTTTAGCCGCTTCGGTGATAAGCGCCAATACCTGTTCGTCATCGTCTGGTAAGTGCTCGTATTTGGTACCGATGAGACCGTGTCGAATATTGTGTGCGATTGTCGTAGCGAATAGGACTGGCTCTTGTGAAACAATGCTAACTTGCTGACGAAGCCATTGTAGACTAAGCTCCTCAATTTTGACTCCATCGAGCAGAATGTCCCCTTCCAATGGCTCGTAGAAGCGCTCAAGAAGGCCCACTATGGAGCTTTTGCCGGAACCCGATACTCCTACGAGGGCTGTTGTTTCGTTGGGTCGTGCATTGAAGCTCACCGAGTCCAGAGTAACAACGTGTGGCCTCGAGGGATAGATAAGCTTGATTTGACGAAATTCAACCAGGCCTTTGAGCTCGGAGCGGTCAATTCTATGCCCTTTCTTGTCGTTGGGATCAAGGGGGGAAGGGCGGTCGATTGTCGAGAAAATTTTTGAGGCCACTGCGATCGCAGTCGCGAATGCTTGCATATTTGGCGCCACGCCACCTAATGCAAATGCGCCCATGATTATGGCCAGCAGGATTGTGAGAACATCACTCAGAGAGCAATCTCCGCTTGCAACGTATTTACTGCCCAACCAGAAAGCTAGTGCGTAAGACAGATAGATGTAACACATCATGAATCCGACCGTAGCGGTGGTCGTCGCTTTCGCTCGGAATGCAGGAGTTTCAGCATCGGCCAAGTGTTTGTCGTACGCTTTGACAAGCCTGTCCTGCGTACCAGCTGCAATGGTATTTCTAATCGAGCTTATCGTCTCTTCGACAATCGATCCACCCTGGGCGTAAGACGCAAGAGAGAGGCTTGACCATCCAATAGATAGACGACCTAGTACTCCTCCCGTAAGGACAATAGCCACAATGGTCGAAGTCAGGATAAGCGCCAGTTTCCAATAGCGAATGTAGGAAATGATGTAGGCTGTGATGAAGGTTGCGAAGCCTTGAAGGGTCAATGCCAGCTTTCCTGAAATTCCGTCTTGGAATAAATTGGTATCTGCCGTGATTCGCGTTGTCTAGAGAAGGTTCAGTGCTCCAAACATTTCGTGGTCTTTCGCGAATCGACTTACAATTTCGCCAGCTCCAAGAAGATCGAAATAAGCAATATTTTGTCGGAGGAGACCTGCGAGATAGTTTACTCGGACTTTGGCGGCGATGTGTTCGCCGACATAGTTGAAGCCGACCGTGGCAATGTAAATCGTGGCAAACTGGCCAATAGCGAGGTAGACAAAATACAGCGTCAACCGATTTACCTCATGCATGAATTGTGAGCCCGAGAGAGTGCCTAGAAAGAATCCTTGGAACTTCCCACGTTTTTAGTAAGTTTCGTATGAGCTTCGGCTGTAGAATTTGCGAGGTTACGCAACTTACGGTACCGGCGAGGGAGCCGTAGATGATGGTCATCAAAGGCAAACTTGCACCTGCTGCAATAGCACTGAACCCACTGACAGCGAGAAAGCAAATGTCGTAATTCGTTGCATAGCGAAAAAGACTTTTGTATCTGACGACTGTTGTTGTGCTATGGACCTGGCGGGAGAGAATGGCCGCTGCGGCGTTGGACAGATGAGTGAAAGCCTGTTTGCTGGAGGCAGTCTCAATATCGTGGCTTTCTTCTGTCATGACTGGTCAATTCAGCGATTTGGTGAGAGAGTGTAGCGTTTTGATGAGAGAGTAGTCAGGTACTCCTACGGGGCATCCTCGAGTGGTAACACCAAATGGGCTGTTGCCTGGCTCACGCAAACACCAGCCAAGACAATGGTGTAACTGTATCTCCTAACCACGCCGTATAACTGCGCCACTTGGCAGCTTGGCAGTATGGTGTCGTTCAGTGCGATGGAATGGGCGCACCGTGAACAGGGCCGAGTCTGTATCCCGAAACGTCCTTTGAAGGGATCCGACGACGACTACCTAAATTTACACGCCGCAATAAAGTTAGGGAAGTGCTGGAGTGCTTGTGATCAGGCGTTTGGAATACTTGATAAATTACGCGCTGAGACAGTATCGATAGTATTGTGGGGTACTTTTCATCAACTAGGAGACCATTGCAAACTGATTTTCAGAACCGGGATTTGGTCATGGGGTTTACGGAGTTGTCTGGTACGCATCGGCCAGGTTCCCACGTGGGCTGCTTCCACGCGAAGTGCTGAGCGTCCGCTGCGCAATTATCCGTAACATTGCCAATGTGCCCACAATTATCCGTAACACTGCCAGATACTTGAAGTTCAGGAAAGACTCAGACCTCAAAATGCATTTAATTGTAGGCCATCAACGACCCTTTGTGCCATTTTCCTTGACTTGGTGTCAACTCGTAAGTTCATTCATCATTTCCGATATCCTCCAAACAAAGCTATAAGTTCTCAAATGATGTAAACTTGCAAACCTGTGCGTAGTCAGCTTTATTGAAAAATGTGCTCAGCGATTATGGCTTATATTCACATCTTGTGGAGTTGACAACATATCAGCGGCCATATTGTGCGGCGTTGGAGGCCTGATTAGCGCCGTGTGACTTTCGGCCGGATGTTCACCGCCATGCCGTGTTGCGTAGAGGGATCCTTACCCTTCCTCGGGGTAGCCATGGTTGAAGATGAGCCTGCGAAAGGTCTACCGTTCTCATCGACGAAGAAGTCATCGTCCGAATCCGGGTAGGTATCCTCGCCGCGCATACCGGCAGCCTCCAAAGCAATGCTGTTGGCTGTCGTAGCACCATTCTTGAACGTATGAGCCATGGAAGTTGCGCGTTCCATGGGAAACATAGAAGTCGGTGGCATGGCTCGGGCTTGTAGCTGTTCGCCTTCCTTGGGACGAGTAGCCTGGGGAGTTGGCGGATTCTGGAAGGATCCTCCCATTGGAGAAACACTAGCAATTGTGCCGTACTGGCAAGAGCTGAATCCGTTGTTGACGCCAACACCGGTCCACAAGGGCAAGGAAGAACTAGTATTGGTAGGCGGTACGCCCCATTCCCGGAGGACCTTCCTGGTTTCACCTCGAGGGGTGTTGTACTAGAGCTCGCGGTTGGGATCGACATGGAAGGGAAGCTCGAACAATCCGCACGGTTGTCCTTTCTCTATCAACGCAAACCCGTCAACTTCGTGCGTGACGCGCAGTTTGGGCTTCCGCTCGAGCTTCGCGGCCGGATGTGCATTCTCGATGGTAACGTTGAAGCCGGTATCCGCCTTGAACACCTTGGTTTTGGGGTTCCCCAGAAACTCAGTCGAGGGATCGCGATGCTCTATAGCCGTCCACTCATCGTCATAGATTTGCATGCCGTCGTCTGCGGGTTGGTCCGTCGCGCCACGATCTGCCTCCTTCGCGTACTGAAGAAGGAAATCGACCTTGTGCAATGAATGCAATGCGCGATAATCCTTCTCGATCTTCTTGTTCTGTTCTTCTTTTAATTCTTCGCAATGCGGAAGGCCATCCGGATTTAAAAGTACATCTTTGCTTCTCTCGGTGTCGGGTGCGGTCACAGATATCAAGAGACATCTATCTCTTGTCAGTACATTAGCTATGTACGACAAGATTCCGCAGCGTGGACTACCTGTTCGAAAGTGTCGTCGGCCATCGGCCAATATGAGACGGTCAATCGCTACCTGTGGTGAAGTACTGCAGATTGCTCAGAATCGGGTGGACGGATGGGTGATCGGAAAAAAGCTGATAAAGGGAAGTTTGATTGTTTATGTGGGCTCGATAAGTGAAAAATCACTTCAGACTCACGGTATAGAGCGAGCGTCATTCGGCAGGGGAGCAATCCATGCCAAGAGCAAATGGGTGAAAGATTCAGTATGATCTTTGCACTGGTGGCACGCTCTTGCACTCCGCCTCATTCAGAGTGTGCATTGTCACTGCACGCGTCGCCCAACCCACTTCCTTACACACACCGTTCTGCCACGTCAAACTGTGCTTCATCCACTTCTCGTCGTCTCTATCTTTGAAATCATCTCGTGCATGTGCGCCCCGACTCTCTGTTCGTGTAAGCGCTGCCTTGCTCGTTTGAACAGCATTTGTGAGCAAATTTCGCAGCTCAAGTGTTTCTACCAGGTCCGAGTTCCAAATCAAGCTCTTGTCGGTGACTTTTAGATCGCTATCGAATCGTTTCTCAATGTCTTGGAGCTGGGCGTTCCCGGTGGCCAAGGAGTCCTGGGTACGAAACACTGCTGTAGTGGATTGCATCGTGCGCTGCATCTCATCTCTCAGGGAAGCCGTCGAAGAAGAGCCAGCCGAATTTAGGATGGTCCGAATCTCATGGATAGAGTCCAATCCAATCTCTGCTGGGGCGGCGTGATGAGGTGCTGAGGGTGCGAAAGTCTCCGCAATGTGTAAGGCTGTCGCTCGTCCCTGTCCAATGTAAGTAGCTATATCTTCGTACAATGGCACGGCAAAATATCACTTACAAACACAACGATATCAAGGAGAGAGTTAGCACCAAGTCTGTTGGCGCCATGTACGCTAACACATGCAACTTCGCCTGCCGCGTACAATCCGTCCACTATTGTCTCTTTCCCTTCCCGTACATCCAAGACCTGTCCCTTGAAATTAGTCGGCACACCGCCCATGCAGTAATGGACGGTTGGTAAAACAGGAATAGGTTCTTTCGTAATGTCAATGCCGGCAAAGATTGCAGCAGTTTCGGCAATTCCTGGCAACCGTTCCATGATGATTTCTTTCGGCAAGTGAGAAAGCTGCAGATGGATGTGATCTTTTTCAGGTCCGCATCCACGTCCTTGTATTATCTCCAGGTTCATGCTGCGAGAAACGACATCTCGGCTTGCAAGGTCTTTCGCTGTTGGTGCGTAGCGCTCCATAAAGCGCTCGCCTTCCGCATTGAGAAGATAGCCACCTTCGCCGCGTGCTCCTTCGGTGATGAGGACCTGCATATTGTTAGTCAGGATTCCCCTCAAAGACATAAAATGGACATACGCCAGCGCCATAAATGCCAGACGGATGAAATTGAACGAATTCCATGTCTTGGAGAGGGAGCCCGGCTCTTGCAACCATGGCGTTTCCGTCGCCGGTACTTGTGTGCGCACTCGTCGCAGAAAAGTATGCTCTACCATAGCCTGCAGTTATCAGTGAATCTAATCTGCTTCTTTCCAACAGGCGTACTCACCGCCAGTTGCTAGGACTGTGTTTCTCGCAAACATGCGATGACAAGTCCCGTCTTCCATATTCAAGGCCGTGATTCCAACGCACTTACCATCTTCCATCATCAAGTCTAAGGCGAAATATTCAATGAAGAATTGCACACCGTGCTTTAAGCTTTGGCCGTACAGGGTATGAAGCATAGCGTGGCCTGTTCGATCAGCGGCACACGCGGTTCGGTACGCCTGACCACCTTTCCCGTACTTCAATGACTGCCCTCCAAGTGCTCGTTGATATATTGTGCCGTCGGAAGTTCGCGAGAAAGGCATTCCGTAGTTCTCAAGCTCGACGACTGCGGGTATCGCTTCTTTGGTCATGTAATGGATTGCATCTTGGTCTCCTAGCCAGTCGGATCCTTTGACAGTATCGTACATGTGCCATCTCCAATCGTCCTCAGTCATGTTACCAAGCGCAGCATTGATCCCTGCTGGTGTCAGCGAAAAGTCCCTTCCAATCGCGCGTGGTATTCACATACCGCCCTGCGCAGCTACAGTATGCGACCGCGTCGGGAACAGCTTAGAAATGCATGCCGTCTTCAAACCAGCCTCAGTGAGGCCTACTGCTGCACGGAGCCCAGCGCCTCCAGCACCAACAACAATTGCACTGCGATCATTAAATTTCCTCTTTTGACAATGGATCTCGATAGCACTCACTCGTAGTGATGATCAATGATCGTTAGCCCTTTTATATCCTGACTGGTCGCAAATCCCCGGTCATGGATTGGGATTCCTGGTCCCTTTCTGAGGAATGAGCGTCGCGCGCCAAACCTTTGGCGTTGAATTGCTCTCGAAAAAGAATGCATTGCAACGGACAACGAGTCTCGAATGTCTGAAACGCAAGACGACACGATACGTAGGAAACAAGCTCAGGAAGTTGGCGCTAAGTAGGAGCTACCCCAGCCCGGCGAAAGCCCCTCTCCTCAGTCCCTCGGTTACTTGGGTTGCGCATATGTCGGTGCTATCGTCGACATTCGAGAGGTTGAATTCGCGTCGCCCGGCTCGCGAACAAATACAAAAGAGCCTAATAGGTTTGTCGCAACAGCGCCGCACCGAGAGCAGAGACCATGGTCGCTGTGCGACTCTGGGGCAAGTAGTTGAAGGGCATCGTGGGGTGACGCCAGAGGTGTCAGGAACGTCCGACTCGACCAATCGGAAATAACTTGTTTGTAGAATACAGGCAACAAGTACCCGAATCTAGCCTTTTTTTAAGCTGCAAGTCGGCTATATAACTTCAAGCACGTACAGCAAACATCCGTTTTGAGTCTGGATTATCGTATAGGCATTTCTGAGCCTTCAAAAGAACAAAACACAGGCACAGCGGCAAATCTTCTGAGGACACAATGAGTACCGCATTGAATCTAACTAAGCAAAAATACACCTGTTTCCAGGTACGAAAGTAATAACGAGTGTTGTACACCGAACGCACCAGTACCTCCAACCAACAAACCCCAGCCTCTCAACGATCCGACCACGACCCCATACCTTCTTCGCCTACCATTTCTTTCTCAGACATATCTTGGACAGAGTGATCTAGCCGAAGACGCACTTGCAGGTGTGGTACAGGAATCCACCACAGTAACCACCAGTGCGGCCGCCACCAAGGCTCTTGCACTGAACAGAACGTTAACAACTCAGCTCTCCATCTGGTGCATGACAGCTAGGGTACTTACATGATCGTTGCACTCGTAACGAGAAGAAAAAACCCCGCAACCGAAGCCTCTGGCTTGGAGATCCGTCTTGGCTTCGCGAGCTTCGATGGAGCCCTCGTCAGCTACAGCCCAATCGACACCGCCGTCGACATCGACATCGACATCGAGATGAGGTTGACGGGCTTCCACGTCGAATGAAGTGCCATCGGCTCCAGCCTCGCGAACTGCGACAGGAGCGGCCACGTCGAATTCGGTCGCCGTTGGAGCGGCCACCGCGCTGGTGGCGAAAGTGAGGACGGCGATAGCGACGACCTTGGAAAAGAACATCTTGGGAGAATGGATGAGATTGAAGGCCTGGAAGGACTGTCTGGAAAGAGTGATGTTGGAGTTGATATGTTGCTGAGTGATTGTTTGATGTTGGGTGCTGATGATCCAAAGACGTGCGATGCCACACCTCTTTATACATTCCCTCTGTTGCGATACCCTCTATCGTGGTATGGATCCTTGCTTCGCAAAACCTAGAATAGAGGTGCCTTCGTTGTTTCTCAACCCTTTCGTACCCTCAAACAACACTCCGCAACTGTGCACTACCCTCTCCCCACCGCTTTTGGATGGATGCGAACGATGCGGAAGTTGCCCCATAATCACGAGCTTGGCGGAATCATTGCTATGTGGTTTTGTATTTTGTCCGGGCATCGTTTAGCTGGTATACGGAGCCGCATGCAAGGCGCCGTCGGAGTCTTTGTCATGCGCTCGTATTCAGCTCAGCTTGTACGATCATACCTGTCAGTCCACTACCCCGCATAGCCTCGCTTTGAAACGGCCCCCATTCGTATGACGGACTTTTTAGGCATGTCGCGAAATAAATAGCACATTATCATCGGGAATGCATGCCGTTACACTTACACGAGGCTCGACTCACAAGGTCCTTGCTGCAAGAGGACTCAGTGGACTGGACTTTTATTTCCGGTCACGAAGCAAAGGAAAACGTGGCAAAATCACGAAGAAGGGGGCCTCTTGGTTACCCCGCGTACAGCTTGTGATATCTAGGAGATGTAAACGCCGAATGGGGACAGTTATTGCTGCAATTTGAAGTGTAAACCAGGAGTTGATTCCTCCACCACACCGCAACACCCGCACCTTTAACGCCTGTCAAATCAAGTCATTAGGTGGGCTTCTCATGCCCAGGTCGTCAGGTCGTAAACATAACCGTCCTACCACGCTGATTCCCGCTCTACAAACGCCATCTCGGACTTGACACCCGGTTGATACTAGTCTGAAGACCGCAGCCATTCGTTCTCCAGAGGCCCTCGCTCCTGCCCTGCATCATCACTCCTGCCCGCGAAAATGTTCTCCACCTGTTCAGTTCCCGATTTGATGGTCTTGCGCGCTCCATTCTCGACATCGCCGCCGCTGTTGTCTTCCTCTATTCGATCCGAGTACCGATTGAAGTCGGGCAAGTAATCAATCGCTCGGCGGGGGCCGTCGTTGTTGTGATCCTCGTCCGCGATTATGCGCGAGACTCTGTCAGGAACAACGCTATGCAGCCAAGACTCTCGCTGTGTAGGTATCGCAATGATAGCGAACTTGCTGTTGTCAGGAGTGAAATTAAGAGCATCAGCCTAGTAAGAGCGACTGACCTGCCACACAAATACTAGCGCCACGACTGCCATGAGTATACCTGCCATTCGTCGCTCCTCGCCTTTCCACGAGTCTAGGCAACCGTTCGTACGGCCAAAGGCTTCCTCACACGCCGTAGCCTTATGCGTTTTGTCCGGAAAGGGCCATGCCATATCGCGAGAGTTCTTCAACCCGCAACATTTGAATGCATCTTGTATCGTGCGTACGGCCTCTACATTTTTGTTTCGGTAGATGGTCATCCATCGCTCGTGTAGCCCACAATCTAATCCCGAGGGTGGGGCTGCATGGGTTCCGAGCAGTGTGATTACGACGGTGGAATATATGAAGATCAGCGTATTCGCAATGATGACAAGCGGCGGCCGCTGGATGTCTCCGCGATTGAGGCGCTTGCGACGCTCTTGCCGGCGAGTGAGATCGTAGCCAGCTTCCAGCAAGAGACCAGAGACTATCGGGAGAATTGTAGTCGCGTAAGCCAGACCATTTGGGATGGGAAGAGAGAGCTTAGTCGCATTAGATGTAGCGTATCTGATGCAAGTTAGATGCCGAGTGATAATATCCTCTTCGTCTAGTCGTACGCTGCCAGTGCTGTCACGAGAATGAGGAACTACCCAGGTGGGTTCTGTTAGTCTGTTGCTTAGGCTAAAACGGGCTTGCGACTTACCACAGCGCTGATGGTTGTAACAACTTGCTTCCTACTGTAGGTCATGATGACAAGTTGATGCTAACGACGGCAGAGGGACAATGTATAAGTGGCAATCTTAAAGATTGAAGAAAGTGAGGGAGGGATCATGCTCAGCGGTGAGGCTGCGCCATTGTTTTGAAACCGCCACGGGGTTTCGCCGCACCCCGCGCGCTGTGCCCAGGAGGAGGGGTAAAGATACCTATCATTTGGTACCTCCTTGAAGTTACGCGACATGTGAGAGCCCATGGGATTGGTTCACCCGACAGCTCGCCGCAACCCTGGCAACGCAGTAGGTAGGCAACATCATGCACCAAGATAACCTCTCGAGATCATGTAGCATGTGTTCATCGATGCAGCAGTTTCGGGCCGTTCTTGTTTGATTAATTCGCATCGTGTTGGCGTGGTGTTGAGTTGGATGGCAGAAATTGATTACGTCATTCCGGGAACGTACCCACCATACCGGTACCTGTGGTATTTCGACTTCGCTGCTTAGCAGTTTACTTCTTCATCTCTTGACACTGCGTTCTTGCCCACATTCACTTCTTGTTCTCATTCATCACTGCAATATTCATCCGAGGTGGCATGCTTATGATAGATTACTTATCTGCTTGCGCTATGGCTATTGCTCATCCACGTCCGGATATCCCATTAGGGATAACGATGCAGTTCCGCACTCCACGCCCTTCCCCGTCTCCTTGCTCCTCGAGACTTACAACGGTCCACAACGTCCCTGCTCTAGCAATTGTGGGCGCCTGAGCTCAAAGCAGCGCCGCAGAAGTTCCCGCCATTTTCGCTAGTCCTCATGTATCCCGTCGCCCAGTTCCCAGGCTCTCCACGAGAGCCAGCAATGTAGCGGCCACATGAAGCAGTTATTTGAGCATTGTTTTGGCCGATGGCATCCCCAGCAAAGAGCTTCGTTCCGCCGGACAAGTTGCATGCGAATGCTACTACGCCACCACGTTTCGAATAGTACGCAAGATGCGCACCGATGTTGCTGCCTCGTCCGAGCTGACTCACGAGATCAGCGTTGGCGGCGTCAGTATCACCGGCGTTGAGACCGATTCCACAACCGCAGTATGACTGTACTGCGCGGGCGACTAGAGGGCTGGCTTCGCGGACGCTGATTTCTGGTGCGTCGGAGAGGCGCGCGTGGATTTCGTTGCCGCGGCTGTCTAGTTGCACGGAGTAGGCGCCATCAGCCTGGCCCTGGGGAATGACGAACGCTGTCACGCTGGACAGGAGGAGGGGAAGGGCGAATGTAGCAGTGAAGCGCATCTTGACGATTTCGAAGCTTTTGAATGGAGGTAAGTGCCTGGCTGGAGAGATTGATCGAAGGTCGGAACTTGGGCACAATCGACAGACTGGAGAAGAACTTGTGATGGACTGTGGTCTCCTTGTATGCTGGGAAATTGCCCTTACTTATACTGATCATTATGATGTTCTAGGCACAGCATAGGTCTTGAAAGTCAGACGACTTCATCCCAAAGTCAGAGGCGGTGGAGATGCCCCACATAGCACTACCACTTGAGGGCATACGAAGGAAAGAGAAATGAGCCTGGACCGGAGTTCTGGGGATTGCTTGGCACGCATCGTGTGTAAGTCTATGCTGCTCTCTGAGATGGCGAGTCCACCAATCTACACTTCTGAACTCATGGTTGTACAAGTTCGGATCTTGTTATCCGGTCATTCGCGTGCAGTTGGTCTCACACATCATTGCACGTCAACGTTTCTGCGTAAGCTGGTGTGAATTTTTCCTGATGTTCACCAGCTCGCTTACCCTTTTTGGGTAATGGAAATATAATACGACGCGAGTACGCTTTGTCCACGCTTACATGGGGCCAAATACATTCTTATACCTAATGCGGGTTACCAATGCCCCCTCCGCTGGATCTATGGTGCGATATTAGGCACCAGTGACCGGCTTGGGCACCGCTGCTTAACAACACTTCGCTGAACTATTGCCATTCGACACAGGAGACGCAACGCCTAAGTTCTTTTTGGCGCGGAGGAGTTGGTCTTCACTCTCTCGCTCCGGAAAAATTTGCCATTGGTGTTTTCACTATATGATCATCTCGATTCACATGAGTAATATAAACGAAAGTCCTGCCCTGTGTTGGCTCGTTATACAACACGTGGATGGTTTGCCAGAGAGAATGCAGGATATTTGGACGTGCAACCTCCAGCAACCCAGCCCGAACGGAAACCTGTACGATTGATGCGTAATACTAACCTTGGAATATAACATGAAATGTGAGCTGGGTGCATGGCCAACTCGACCAGGATCAGATCATCCCGCAACTACGCGGCCTCTTCCAACGTGATAACTCCATCGTCGTTTGTGTCGTGTCTGGGAAGTAATGAGCGTAATCCGAGGTATGGGTTCGGTCCGACTTACTGCTTGAACCAGCTTACCCAATGCTCATGAACCTGGCTATTATCGGCACTAACGTTCATCCATTCGAGGTATTCCTGCAGAGAGAAGGAACCCGACCCCGACTTGTCAATCTCGTTGAACGTCGCCTCAGTCCCCGCGTCAACGTCACGTTTGAAAGCCGCAGGGAGTTCGCTCATTCGCTTGTTTCCACGGCCACCTCTGCAGGCTATACAGGAAAGACTTCAGTCAGTTCTGATGGTGGGCGAGGGAGACTGGGGAATTTTTTGGACTTGAGGGGACAACTTACTACCGCCGCTGGGATCACAGTTGCAACAGAAAATGTTGCAGGGGCCATAGCCGCAGCACCCAGCACCTTGGGTCGTTCCGTCGCCGCAGATACCAGAGCCGTCTCCGCCGCAGCAGTATGCCAATGTTAGAGGGAGCATCGAGCCGAGCACGGCAGCTACCGCGATGAATCTCATGCTGGGCTGGGCTGCGTATTTGGCACAAGGCAACTGATCTTAGGAATGGTCTGAGCAGAGAGGACAAGGCGTTGAATCAAGGACCTTCGTTTGGTGCCAGATCTTGCTTTGGTCTGCACTTGGCTTGACACTATGGCCTTATATACCTAAATTTTGTCATATTCAGGCGTCCACTTGTCTTTCGCAGAAACCTTGACACCCTCATCATAGACAGTCCAAAGCCAGAGCATCACCTCGAAGGGGAGAAGATGTACGTGTCAAGCAGCTTATTGAATGTATGGGTAGTACCACACAGTGATGAACGACCAATACTGGCGAAAGCCTGCAATCTATTCAGCTTACATTTGTCGGCTGGACAGCTCTTAGCCTCGCAGAAACATGCCACTCTTCCAGGAAAACACTCTCGACACAGCCCCAGCTTCGGTTCTGGTTGGGGACAACTGTTACAAGGCTACCCATCATCACAAATTCTACAGCGGGTTAGCTCCTCGTCCGATCAGTAAGCGTGTGATCTTCCAATACTCCGCTCGCCACCATTCTTTCTTCGAATAATGCCCAAGTGCGTTCAGCGAACACATGGGAGACGCGGATCACTTACACCATGTTGCTTGATAGCCGTACTACTATAGCATACTCGATGGTATATTGTGAGCACAAATCGTTTGGCCCGCAAGGTTGGCCTTCGACACCCTAAACCCAACTGTAAGCTGCTTGATTAATGGTTAGGTTGCTGTGATATTGTGGAACACAACAATCGGAATACTGTAAGCTCGATCTATAGCAGCAGATCCCACCTCCAAATCGTCTCAGTCAGCTGTCTTACGCAAGCCCGCATGGTGCTACTCCTTCAGAGCCTGGAAATATTGTATCACTTGCCATTGATCATTGCCCGTTCCGCATGTAAGCTGAGCTGTTCTTCCGCCTGACTACAATTACATGGGCTGATTGGCTTCATAGAAAACACAACGCGACACGACCAGGCTTGACGCCAGGCTGTGTGTCTTCTTGTCGGGTTTAGAGGGCGGAGAAAGAGTGCATATAGCATTCAGAGTTGTGGACCGCTTCTCGCGCTTCCCACATTAGGAATGGTTTCGACATTTGGCCGAAATTCGGCCATGCATACGAAGCACCCAGGAACACGGCTGCACCCAGGGCACCAATACTCTCCCGAGCCTGATGACTTCATCCACCACAGCCGCGAAGCTCCTCGCTCTTCTCATCCCTCTTGCTCTCCTCTACGCAGGCTACCTCAATCTGTACGCCCTTACGGTAATCCACGCAGGCTACCTCATCCAGCTCTCCTTCCGCCAGCCCAGCACCAAAACAGTCAAAACCCCTTCCGAGTCATGGATAATGTGGATGGTCGCCTCGCCGCTGGGTACAAGCTTCGCGCGCATTGTCACGCTCATTATAGCTATCCACCATGCCACCGTCTCGCTAGCGAAGTTTTCAAACGCATTGCCCCGGTCTGATAATGTGCTGCTATATAGCTGCGCTACGCCTGCCTATTTGGACCCCGAGCTGTTCACGTGGTCACCTCACACGTTTGCGACTCTGGCGCTGCTGTATACGGGGAGCTACGTTCGGTTCAGCGCGTACGCGGAACTCGGAACAAACTTCACGTATCGTCTCGCGAAGCCGGATCAGCTTGTTACTAGTGGGCTGTACGCGTACGTGAGGCATCCCTCATACACGGGGCTGCTTGCTGTGCTGATGGCGATGTATTCGCTCTTCTTTCGGCAGAGAGGACTCCCGAGCTGTTCGACGCCGCTGGTGAGTGAAAGGCTTTTTGAGGAAGCTTGGGTTGGTTATGCGATCGCTGTTATTGGATTTAGCGTTCCCGTTTGGCTGTTTATGGTGAAGAGGGTCAAGGAAGAAGAGAAGATGATGGAGATGGAGTTTGGGCAGAAGTGGAAGGAGTATTGCGAGAGGACGAAGAAATTCATTCCATTCGTGTATTGAGAGCAGCATAGATTTCGTGGCATACGATCACTTTGATGAGAGTTTCAGGTCTTCGGTCTCGCTGAATCACGTCGATCGCTTGATTTTACTTGATCTATACCTCCAATGGAGGATATCTAGTCATCTATGCACTGGCAAGGCACGGTCGATCTGCAAGAGCCTACAGAGCTGTCTATAGCTTCGCAAGGACGGCCTCGGCGCCGGAAACCTTTTTTCTATTAGCCAGGAACTGCAAAACCAGGATAGTATGCGCTCACAGAGACATCCTTGGGCGACGGCTCGTTCTCGGCGTAGATGACCTTGCCGTGATCGAATACCATAGCCCAGCGACCATTGCGGTCACCCATGCCAGCAGGCCAGCCGTGCTCCCTGGAAAAGAAGGTCTTGGTGTCTGAGAGGAACAAGATGTCATCACCCTTGACGCCGTTGACCTTGCCCCAAGCGTTCATGACCCAAGAGTCGTTACTCGCGATGGTGGCTACGACGTCCACGCCCTTGTTCTTGAATTCACTGAGCTTCTCGATGTAGGGAGGGAGGTGGCGGGCCTGGCATCCTGGTGTGAAAGCGCCTGTTGTGCAGCAGTCAGCTTGTTGGATTCTCTACCGGGGAGGAATGCCGCGCACCGGGAACGCTAAAGAGGACGACCTTTTTGTCCTTCCACTCTTTGCTCGCATCGTACTCCTGGGGAATGCCGCAAGCCGTAGCATCACCATCGGTAATGGGCGCCCATCTATACAGCGCGTCAGCGTATCTTCTGCGCACACAGTCTGCTGAACCAGGACTGTCCAACAGGGTTCTGAATCGCTTACTCGAACTTAACGCCATCAGGGAAGCTGTCGCCGACTTTAAGAGGTGCCATTGTGATTGATGGATGAGTGAAGGAGATTTCGAATAGCGCAGCAGGTTGTAAGTGTCGAAGGGCTTCTGCTTATGAAGCGTGTTGTTCTAGGTGTTGTGTAGTGAGGCGGCGGTAGTGAGGGGCAGCTTGCATCAGACAGCTCCACCGGCACCGGCCGTCGCGGGGCATCGCGTCACCGAGGCATCCCCCAATGAGGGATGAAGCTGGTTGTTAGCTTCCTTTGCTGGTGCCAATTCCAAATAGAGCATCCCTGCCCAAGGGGAATCCAGGTTGCGCGAGAGCAATGATCGAAGCTATTCGAATTCCAACAGCTTCGGTGGGGTCGGGATGAAATCTCCCATCTCACAGAGCCGCGGAGATCCGTCACCCGAGTCCTGCGAGGTAACGATCACGGGTCATTGCAGCGATGAGTAAGCATGTGTAGAAGGGCGCAGGGTCCTACAAGATAGCAATGACTGGTCCTGCGTTTACTGCCTTCGGTATAGCACTCGATCTACTAATACTATCGTACGATAAAGAAAGCAATATATAACCCAGAGGGTCACCCGTTTGTCTTTACCACTACCATTTATCATGTCTCTGACTCCACCTTTCACCAAAGAAGGTGCGGAGGCCAAGGTGAAGAAGGCACAAGATTTGTGGAACACACAGTAAGCAGCTCATGCCTCCACTCATTCCACGCTGACACCCGTAGGGATCCGAAGAAGATATCCGCTGCCTACACTCCAGCTTGCATCTGGCGCAATCGAGACGTCTTCTTCACTGGCACCGCAGCTATCGAAGAGTTCTTGACCAAGAAATGGGAGAAGGAGAAGAACTACCGTCTTCGGAAAGAGCTTTTCGCATTCACCGACAACAAGATCGCGGTCCAATTCTGGTATGAGTATCAAGATGCGCACGATGGCATGAAGTGGAAACGATGCTACGGTCTTGAAGATTGGGTATGTTACGCCCAGGTACAGAGGCTGTTCTTGCGGTCGTATATGCCTGAAGCCTTCAGAACTCGCCTCTGATACAAGGCACTCTCGTTATCCCACGTATGCGAATTGCGCTAACTTTGCTTCGCATAGACCTTCGCGGATGACGGGCGCATGCGCAAGAGGCAGATGAGTGCAAATGACGTGGAGATCCGCCCCTCAGGTTGGCGCATTCATCCTTTCTCGAGAGTTGTGATGCTGATGGTTGCAGAGCGTTGGTTTTCGGGGAATGTGGACGTCAATTCCGTTTTAATTGGCGAGAAGCATTGGTGAGAATGAAATGGCTGCCAGGGAGGACGTTCGGTGTCGCGAGAACGGCTATTGAACAAGCGCTGCTGCACGCTGCAGATGCGCTCAAGCTGGTGGTGTGTCGTGTACGAGAACCAGGATGAATTTCGTATCTGCTTTGAATTAGGGGTTTATAAAGCGACAGAACGCGTGAACTCACCTGGTATTATGACGAGCTCATTCTTCTTGGTCCGCAACCGCAACAGCTTGACCTCATCCTCTTCGTACAAGCCGTCCACTAGGGCCCCTGCAGCAGTAAGGAACGACCACACCTTGCTCGCCACGTCCTCTGCATTTTGTATGCCACCCTCTTTTTTGCCATTTGTGTAGTTGTCCGGTGTGGCGTCGTTGGAAGCAGGCAAGGCGCTGTTTGGGTTTGCGGACGTCGAATTTGAGATGAGTCCTGACGTGCGCACGATAGCTCCATTCTCGCGTGAGAGGATGAGCGTGCTCTGGACTCCAGGCTTCTGGCTAATGCGCGTAAGGTGAGCGAGCGTCTCGTCGGACTGCATCATGTTAGCTCCGGCTTGCGATACGTGTTTTGGGCAGGGGTACGGTTTTCTCGGCCATGTTGAGTATGTGAGGACTTGTAGAACCGCTAGGGTGAGGTTCAGATTAGGCGATCAAGAGTCTGGTGAAACCTGTTGATGTTGTCTGCGAATCGCAGAGCTGTTGTTGTTGGTTCGCAGCGAGTTTCCCTAGCGAGACCCTGGTCTATCGCCAAGACCAGGCTGCGCTAATCATGTTTGCGGCCTAGTCGAGCATTGAAGTCACGAATTTTTGAGCAGCTGCATGCGCCTCCCATCAACACTGCGCCGAATGTAACTCCCAGAACCTGCTCAAGCAGCATTCATGCGAATTTATCACCGACAAGAGCTTTGGAGTAAACATCTTGATAGCGGTTGACAGTCATAATGGGGTCCAGCGCGAAGAAGAAGAAGGAGAAAAAGAAGGATTTTCAGAAAGTAAAGCTCAAAGTCGGGAAGACAAAGGCCAAGGCGGCGAATCACACCGATACAAGCTTCAAAGCAAAAGGTATGTTGCATCAATTCTCCGGTTTAAATTGCAGGGATATGACTAGACGCCGATTCATACGAACAACGCTTACATTACAATAGCGATCGCATTGAAACAACAGTCGCTATCGACACATGCGCCTACAGTGGAAGCACAATGCGCACACCAGCTGTCTCTTCTCAACCACAAATCTGACACACAGAGACGTGATTCACTTGCATATCTGACGACAGTCATGTCAACCCACCCACCAGGCTTGCCCCTCCCACAGCCAGCCTCGGTCATTGTTCCAGCTGTTCAGCGATTGGTTCTGGATGGATCGAACAGCGTCAGACAGCAGATGCTCAAGCTCATTCAGAGCCTGCCAAAAGCGGACATTGCAAGTCACACCGATTCACTATTGTTGCATACTCGCGCTGCTATGACACATCTATCTACGGACATCCGGACTTTCGCACTAGAAGTCCTAGAGTGGCTGCTGAGCGTCGCTGGAGACGAAGTCGTCAGTTGTGCAGGAGGATGGGTGAAGACATTGAAGTGCTTCCTGAGCCTCCTCGGCTGGCAAGCTGAGGTCGGAAGCAAGTGGTCCGCTATGAGAACTTATGGCAGAGGAGCGAGCGACGCTAAAGTTCAGGTCAAGCAAATGAATACGTTAGCAGCTTTCCTCAGAGCCGGATTAGTACAGCCAACAGCAACAGCGGCTGTCGGAGCTGGTACCGATGCCTTTCCTTTGTGGCAAACGGAGCACCACGTGCTTTCAGAGCGATCGAATGCGTTTGCCCATCTAAACTTGTTCGGCTCTACGAGAGACGAGGAAGCGGAGATGTACGAGGACCGTGAAGATCGTCAAAGAGTGTTCCACGAATTAGCCGAGGGCGCAATTGCAGCAGGTATCGAGCAATCGACGAAAGGAGGTGGAGAGCTGGGTCGTGCAGGGGCTTATCTACGCAAAGCGATGAAAGAGGGTATGGTCGACTTCCACAGGGTCGATATCTTGTAGTCGCCTTAGTTGAGACGACGTCGATATAGGCAAATCCGGAAACTGAATCCAACATCTTTCCGTACCAAGTCAGAGCATTGCTGGAATCATTCGTCAAGCGCGATGGAGATACTGCGCAGTGCAAACGGAACCCCTCATATTAAGACATGGTGCTGTACTTTCGAAACTGACTAACGGCTCAGATAAGTGCCCGTGTACGCTATATCCTCTACTTGGAGGGTGCGGGCTGGATACGAGCCACCCCAACGTTACTGTCGTGTTTTCCAGTCTTGCTTTTCATTTCTTACGAGGGTTCGTGCCAAATGCGGGTAGCAGCTACACCTATCTGAGCATTAGTTGCTTATGAGCCAGAGAGGTGGGAAGCTTGATAATGCACGGATCATGTCCTTTTACCTTTACTGGAGCATTGACAAGAACTGCAAGAAGAGCTGCAAATATATCACATGTGACTGCAGCTGCAGCATGTTGTGTAACAGATGGCGTTGTAGACTATCTACAACGACCAATCAAACCCACAGGCCCATGGCACACCACGGAACAGTATATAGAGGCCCACCTTTCAACGCAAATATGAAGTCCCCTCATTTTTCCTAAGCTCTCTCGCCTGTAATCTCCTGTTTTAGATAGCAGGTAATGGGACGGGCTTAACCAAATACAGAATAGTATCAGCAGGTAAAAATTACTCTATCACAGTAGTTAAGCTCGAAGGCACTTACCCTAAATCTACCGCGCTGGGGCCTATTGTGTAACATCTCAAACGACCGCCACGACTCAACACTGTATGCCAACCCACAGGCATGCCCGGCAAGATGGATGTCGCCAAGGTGAATGCAAAAATACATGCTCGCTGCGCGCGGTACTAATACGCTGCAGCACGAGGCCGAAGAAGAGACGCATGCTTTGTCGTACAAAACACGACCGCCTCTCGCGAAACCAGGCACATATCTTCGCGATATTGATTGGCTGATCAGTAAGCTTCTAATAAATCTTACGATCGAGAACAGACTAAGATGAATTTAGAGGCAATGAATGACAACAGAATCGACATAAACCCAGAATATCAACGAGAGGTCGTCTGGACAGCCGATCGAATGTCGCAGCTCATCGATTCACTTATGGAAAATTATTACATCCCACCAATTATCTTCAACAGACAAACAGACAACGAGACAGGAGAGACAACTCTTGTCTGTGTCGATGGAAAGCAGAGGCTATCATCAGTCCAAGCTTTCGTGCGGGGAATTATTCCCTGTACAGACCATCAAGGGGAGAAGTGGTGGTTCGAAAATGCACAAGTGCAGGGCAAGAACAAGAATCTTTTCTCAGAGACTGAGCGAGGGGATTTTCTAAACAAAGATTTCGTCACATTTGAGTATGTGAACCTCGAACCACAACAGGAAGAGGACCTGTTCGCTCGCGTACAGATGGGCATGCCCTTATCGGTAGCAGAGAAAATGCGCGCTACATCAGGATCTTGGCAAGACTTAGCACGCCACTTTATTAGCGACTTCCCAGTCATATACTCGCTTCAGAAGGACCGGATGCGAGCGAAAGACTTCCAGCTGACACTCTCATGCTTCAGCCAGATACTGGAAGTTCAACACCCAACACCATCGGACGGACTACCGATGCACAAATCGGGTCACACCCATTTAGCTAAATTAGTAGGGAGGGATAGCTTCTTAGACGATGATCTCAAGTCACATCTGGCATGCGTTTGGAAAACATTCAAGGACCTCATTGAGCTGGAACCCAATGTTTTCACAAACGCAGATAAGAGGCTCAAGGGCGTACAGACCTTTGCACCTGTTGAGATGATAGCGGTCACAGTGCTTATCTCAGTCCACATCGACACAAGTCACAACAGACTCCTTGAAGTTATCCGCTCTCTGCGGGAGAATCTGCGTGAGAACTTTAGTGACTTGAGGGTCAACGGCTACATGTGGAAGGCCGTCTGGTCATTCATCGACAACTTGAACAAGAATCGACCCGCGGGTGACGACGATACGATTGATCAAGATGTACCCTCCGGATCCTGGGCGCCACCTTCAACATCTGCTCTGGCACCAATCAAAGCTGGTCCCAAGAAAGGAAGACCAACTGCAAGGACGAAGCCCCCAACGGTTCTTCCTGGAGCTGGGGGTAATGGCACAGCAGGCAAGCCTGAGCCGATAGAGCCAGAACCAGAGCTAGATCTAGCAGAGGCGCGACCTCGAAAACGTCAACGGGCAGATACCACGAGCCGAACCATAGAGCCAACTCCCGCAAGCATACAACATCCTACGCCTGTGACGAGTGCCGGAGACATCACTGTCCCATCTACACCTACCGTCGAAGCCCGAACGCAGTCTTCATTTGCGTCTCTACGTGCTCCAGTAGCCGCCCCCGCAGCTTCAGAAGCCCGGCAACGCCCGAAGAACAATACGTCTTCACAAGACTCCTTACCAACGCCAGGCTCAACACCTCCGTTCATGCCAGCAGAAGCCCGCCAGAACCCGAAATCGCAGCTTGACAGCTATCGTGCTCCAGTCGCGCCGATGGGTCTCGAAATAAGAACTTCCGTGCCGCAAGCACCAAGTCACGCTTCACCAAGCGTGCCTCTACAATCGCCTGTCACTGGACCCACTACAGCTTCCCCACTAGCCATGCAAGCACCGACGTCAGCATGGAGGAAGTTCATTCCTCCCACGAGAAAAGGTCTTACACCTCGGTCTCCGGTAACTGAGTCGGGGGGATTCACCCCGATCAATTCTAGACGAATACGGCCGTCAATTGAAACGCAGACAGCGGCATCACCATCTAAGCCAACACGTGCCGCAGCAAAAACAGCACATGCTGGCACTACGCAGAAAAAGAAGCAGAAGAACCCAAAGTCAATGCCACAGTACGATGGTGTTATTGATCTGAGTGACGATGAAGACATGACCGGCGACGAACCTGAGACCGTCGAGGAAGAACGCACAATCCTCTTATCAGCATTCCAACGCAGCCCACGGCGCACACGGCGCACTTGAATAATAATTGCGATCGAATTCGATTCTTGCACGTCAAACAGGACCTTGGGTTCTGTATGGACACCAGGTCCTTCCAAACGAGCGGGATACTCTTTGATGTCTCATGGGACTCACATCTCATCTCAGAGCATGGAACGAATTCATGTACAATAGCTCATATTCGCAGCTAGCGTGGCGGGCTCGTCATGATTATATGCGCATCAATACCTTTGCATTGATTGGGTGCAGGGCAAAGCGGAGGTTGTAAGCTCCTCTGAGGAACAAGAGTATCACTACGAATCTATCCGCTGCCATGCTCCACCAGCTGGCAATCTGAGACTATGCAAGGACTGCTGGCACATTCGCTGGCAGACTGGGTACCCAGTGGATTATCGGGGAGAATACTTCATAGCCGACATGTACGAAGTTTCAATAATTCAAGGAAAAACATTCAAAACATTTCACCCTGCTATCTCCATCCCTGTCGGTATCTCCATTACATAACCCCCGAGCACCCCCATCCACCCTCCAGCCTATGCCTCTGTCCCCTCTGCGCCCACCGCCTTATCTCCAGAATCATACAGTCACCGGCCCACATTCACAGCCACAATCTTTCCCCCCTCTGCATATCCCCCCTCACTATCAAAGCCGCCCATAGTAGCCACGTAGACAACGCCTCGATCCCCCCACGCCCTTCCCAATGTCGCGCTCGTCGCACCGCCCAACTCCATACTCCCCTCTGCTCCCGCAACAATAACAGCCTCCACCCCAGCCCTAGCTCTCGTCAGCGTCCCCGCATATGGCCTCGCGAAGAACGCAGTCCCGTCATCCGTAACGGCCAGATCATCCGGGGTCGCCTCGTTCGCAGCCACGATGACTGGCTTTCCCACCAGATTTCCACTCCGCGGATCGACGGGCGCAGCGAACGTCGCGTTGAGGCCAGAGTTGGTGTAGTAGAGCGTGGGCGGGTCCGTTGCATGGCTGACCTTGACGCCATTGACACCGAGCGGGCTGGCGAACGCAGTGGTACTATCATTGATCGCGGTGTGCGTCCTGCCCGAGGAGATGTCGAGGCGGAGGATGGAGCCGGCGAAGGAGTCGGCGATGAGGATGGCGTCTTTGTTGAGCGCGGCGATGCCGTTTATCACGGAGGCGTTGGGGAGGGATGCGAGTTTGCGGACTTTGGACGTGGGTTTTGCGGAGGACGAGGAAGACGAGGCGAGGGAGGAGACGTCGACGCTCCAAACCGCGTACGTGCCCTTCGTTGCGCCGGTCGCGGGGGAGTAGTTCCCCACGGCCACGGCGAAGAGGTCGGGCGCGTATTCTGAGATGCCGAACACGGTGTTCACGCCCGGGAATGCGTGGAGGAGCGTGGCATTCGCGGTCGACGCGTTGTATATCGCGGAAGGGTCGACGATGTGCAGTTCGGCCGGGGCTCTGTTGAGGACGCTGGTGAGGAGGTGCCCGGTGCGTGTTGTGGCGATGTTTTCGAGCCAGGTGGGTTTGGGGAATTGGAAGACTGTGCGGGTGTTGGGGGCTTGGGCGAGGGTGGTGCCTAGGAGGGCGGCTAGGAGGCTGAGTTGGTGCATATTGTAGAGGGCTTCGAGTACAGAACAGCTCGAGTGGGGCTGCTCTGTCGTTTGGTGGTTTGGTTAGTGTGGTAGGGAGGCTGCTTTGTTGCTGTGATGCATTCTCTTGCTGCTAATAGAGCATACTTATACTTCCTTGTCTACTCTCTCTCTCTCCACAATACATCTGCCTCGCTGACAAACTGTCCGTATTTCTAAGCCTCGAGGTCAGTACTATGTTGACGTATACCAGTCTGTGCTCTTGTACAGTGATTTCGCTAGAAGAGGCAAGGGGAATAGGAAATCTAAAGCACATTGTCGAACTATCGGCGAAAACCCGGAATACGCCATTCTCTGCAATTTCCATCTCGGGCAGGGGCGTAAAGTTGTTGCGGAAACATATATGTTAGAGATTGTGCTAACGCGATGCGGTAATCGTCGCTAGCGCGAATCCTACCTCTGCACTGACATTGGGTGTCAGCACGGTACGCCTTGCTGGGAAGCGAGTTGACGAGAGCCCGATCTTAGATAATGTACGGGGTCGCTGACAAACGATGTCCTTCTCAGCCGACGTGGAGATACAGACAGATGGAATGTGTACTCAGCAAGTGAACCACTATATCTCGGATCAGGAGGATCGGAATGACTGGAGCATATGCCAAATGACCCTCATTGCTGCACTTTCTACTTGCTATACTAAAAGGCATCACCTCCCAAAGACACTATAATCGTCCAGATCTTGAAGATGTTTCAACGCCGGTTGATGCATGAGTCGCTCCAAACAAAGCTCGCAGATCCCAGCGGTACGTATTACATGCGAGTTAAATACAAGGTATATGCAGACACTAAATCAGAAGCCTGCAGCAAGCATCAGCCCGTACCCAGCAGTAATGACGACAACAAAAGCAATGAGCGAGGCAGGTACGCCTCGAGTGAGGAAATGTTTGACGTTGAGATAGCGCTGTCCGGTGCGCTGGTCCTCCATCATGATGGCGGCTGTTCACGGTCAGTCTTGAGTAATCCGAGGGACTCGTGGCAATGACTTACTCATATTCGGGAACCCACTAGTCGGTAATCCCATCGCTGCACTAGCCATAAGCACACTGCCCATAACGAGCAGATTCGGATGCGGCTCGGCCATGCTCTGTCCGACCTGCTGCACAAGAGGCAGCACGATCAGCGCAGCAACAGTGTGGCTGATGAACGTCGCAACCACCAAGATGAGTGCTGCAAAGACGACGAGGACGCCGTAGAGGCTCATGCCCTCTACATTGCTTGTGATCGACTCTGCGATGGTGTGCAGCAGACCGGAGGAGTTGACTGCTTTACCCAGAGATAGACCACCGGCGGCAAGAATGATGATAGTCCACAGGAAATTGTTGAAGTCTTCCTTGTTGAGGATGCCAGTACCAAAGAAGAGGACGATGGGGATAATGGCGATGACGCCCATGTCGCCGAAGATAGGCTCGAGTTGATGGCTTACGCACCAGAGCATAATGGTGGCCAGAGTGACAACGCAGATGAACCATTGCGTCACGGTGAACTTGTCGTTAACAGGCTTGATCGGCACGATGGTGGTGTTGCGACCAGGCTGGAACGTCACGAGGAGAAGTAACCAGATGAGTAGGATGGAGATGATGCAGACAGGAAGCGCGATGAAGAACCAAATGCCCCATGACGGTTCTGGGGACATGTTCTGGAGGGCGATGAGGTTCTGCGGCGAAGCAATGGGAGAGGCGGCGCCGCCCATGTTTGATGCTAGGGCGATACCGAGGAGCAGCGCCTTAGTCATGTTCGATTCGGAAGGAAGGTTGCGGAGAATGGGCTGGAACGTCAGAGATATCTTGTGATCAAGAATAATAGCTTACCTGGATGATGGAGAAGCACAGAACAGGAGCAGCAACATTACTGATCCACATGCTTGCGAACATGGCAACAAACATATTGGTGAGTAGCACAGTGCGAGGCCTGGTGCCGGCTTTGCTGAGCACAAAGGTAGCCATGATCTTGGCAATGTTGTACTTTGACAGAGCCGCTGCGATGGTGAAGCCACCGAGAAGAAGCATGATCACAGGCGTCCACATGGCGGCGAAGACATAGGTGGTCGCAGGCTTCGTCTCAAGCCGCCTGCCAGTATCATCGTTGCGGACAACCCGAAGAGTGACAGCAAGGAAGGGCACAAGGAGAGAGGTGACGAAGAGAGGGATCGTCTAACGGAGTTAGTAGCCATTAATGTCCACGTCAAAGTTACGCACCTCGGTAGCCCACAGCAAGCTGACGAATACCACCATAGCCAGGCAGTTTTGCTGCTCTGGTTTCTCCATGATAGGGACCACCAACAGTACGACAAAGATGGCAAGGATGAAGATACCGGTCCAGAACTGGGAGCTAAGCAGCCACGCAGGACACCTATATTTGCCAATGGGCGTCTTGACCTCGGTGAGCTGCGCATTGACTTCGTCTCCCTGGCGACGGACCTGGTTCGGATCAGAGTCACGGCCGAGCAGTTGTGTGAGACCGATATTGGCGCTCTGGGCTTTGCGCTCGATACCAATCATCTCACGCCAGACAGTATTACGCTCCCAGACGACGTGCTCTCGCAAATGTAGCCTCAGTTCCCGCTTTGCTTCCTCCACATCTCCCTTGGTACATATGCGCGAATAGATGGTTTCCATGCGAGACAGATACTGGGTGAGCTTGTCCATTGTGCCCTTCTGGAAAGGTTCTGCGGGGTAGACGTGCTCTTCGAGATATGCACTCTTGAGTTTCCTATCCATGATCTTGTCGTACTTTTTCAGGACCTTTTCGAACCCGGTCTTGTTGAGCTGGAGGAACGACCGCAGCTCGCACAGCGACACGTAGATGCTGACTATCCTTTGCTTGAGCGACACGCCCCTGTCGTAGAGGACCGAGAAGGACATGTCGTTATAGTCATCGAAGACCTGGCTGGTCCTCCGGCGGGACGAAGCCACCTCGTAGTTGTCGCCCGAGTGGCGCCGTTGGCGGTGTCCATCCTCGCTCCTCCGCCGCAGCAGCGACGTCTCGTTTGCGCCGTCGTCGGAGTCTTCGTCTTCTTCGGTTATGGTAGATGTCTTGCTGGCCGTGCTGCCGCCTCGCGCGCGGTTGAAGCCAATGGCCTTGAAGATGCTCCCACTGCGGCCCTTCCTCGGCATCGTCTCGCGCTCGTGCTCGTATACTTCCTGCTCCTCCTCATAGCTCTCCTCATCCTGCAGTATATCGTGGACCTCGGCATAGACCTCGCTCTCCTTGATCTGGTAGAAGGAGCAGATCTTCTCGAGCTCGACGTCGAGGGCGCGCGTAAAAACCTTGTCAGGGTCGTCGGGGGCGCCGTTCAGCAGGGGCGAGGACTCGGCGTCGACGGCAGGGGCCTGCTGGTTCAGACGCGCCTCGAGCGTATAGATGAGCTTCTTGAGATTGCTGTAGGCGATGTAGTGGTTGCTCCAGTCCGGCACCGCATTGAACTGCAGGCTGTGCGAGAATTTCATCTCGTCGGCCGCACGAAGCTGCTCGAGCTTCTCCCGCCTCTTACGTGCCCTCTTTACGTCCTTTCGGTCGCTGTCGGTGCGTCGGGGAAGCTCCTGGAGCTCAAAGGCGTTGTCGTGCGGGCCGTCGAGGTGCTGGGCGATGCGGTCCAGCGTGTTTGCTTGGGGTCGAGTGCGCCGAAGTGCGAACGAGGCTGCGGAGCATTCGGGCCCGCTACTAATGGCACGGCAGCGCAAAAGTCATGGGCGGCGCGGCGGCTGGCGAAAGACGACAACTGTGCGTATGCGCGGCGGGAGCGGGGGTGCTGGATGTGGATTGCTGGGCTGGTCTGGTCTGTCTGCACGAGATGCGCCACGGTGCCGCTTCACGATTCCGACGCTGTGGCTGGTCCTTGTCGCTCGGCCTCACCCGCACACCCACCCCATGTGGTGCATCCGTTGGCCCTGCGTCCTCCGCCTTGCACCTGCGCTGCCTACCGCATATCGATCGTGCCGTGCACCCCCGCACTTTACAGGCCAGACACTCATTGCTTTCTACATCTCATGGACCTCAATGGGCACAGCTGCTTCTGGTTACGTCATTGCGACCCAATAGCAACACAGAGATAGGCCCAGCACGCCAAGATGCTGCACATGCTCACATGCACAACTACCGCAATCATTGTATCGACTTCAGGACAGATTCAGCATATGCGTCTATGGAATGTTACAGTATCCCCGTTTGAATTCGCCTACTTTTCTGAGTCAAGATCCTTCTACTATCGCGTCCAACGCAGGCCATTTAGACTGCCCAATGTCAGCATAATTCGCACCAGTCTCACTCGATTACTTACAGCGGAGGTCCCAGCCGATCTGGGGTCCCAGCTTAGGCAGTTCGTCGGCCACGCTCTGCACGTCCTTGTCACCTCTGCCAGACAAACAGATGACAATGTCCTGCCCCTTCTCCATCGTCTTGGCCAGCTCGAGGGCACCCCAGATTGCGTGCGCAGTCTCAAGCGCGGGGATGATGCCTTCAAGCTGCGAGATGAGACGGAATCCCATGAATGCCTCAGCATCCGTGGCCGCGATGAACTTGGCGCGCTCGCTGTCCTTCCAGGAAGCAAGCTCGGGTCCTACACCGGGATAGTCGAGACCAGCAGAGACTGAGTGCGTATCCGTGATCTGTCCATGCTTGTTCTGGAGAATGTAGGTGCGGACACCGTGGAGAACACCCTTCGTGCCCCCGCTCAGTGTAGCACTATGGCGGTCGGTATCGATACCTTCACCACCAGCTTCGACGCCAAGGAGCTTAACCGACGGGTCCTTGGAGAAGGGATAGAACATGCCAACGGCGTTGCTGCCGCCACCCACACAGGCGACCACCGCGTCGGGCAGCTTGCCGCGCTTCTCTTGCATCTGCAGCTTCGTCTCATTTCCAATGATCGACTGGAATGTGCGGACAATGGTAGGGAACGGATGAGGTCCAATCGCCGAGCCGATAAGGTAGTGCGTGGTGTCGAGGTTGACCACCCAAGCCCGCATGGCCTCGTTGACTGCGTCGCGCAGCGTCTTGGAACCAGCCTCGACAGCGACGACCTGTGCGCCGAGTAGCTTGATGCGGAAGACGTTCAGGGCCTGGCGCCTGACATCCTCAGCACCCATGTAGATGGTGCACTTCAGGCCGAACTTGGCACAAACTGTAGCAGTCGCAACACCGTGCTGACCGGCTCCAGTCTCCGCGATAATCTCAGTCTTTCCAAGTCGTTTCGCGACAAGGATCTGGCCGAGTGCGTTGTTGATCTTGTGACTGCCAGTGTGGTTCAGATCCTCTCTTTTTAACCAGATATTGGCACCACCAGCATGCTCTGTAAGGCGTTCGGCCAAGTGCAAATGGCCGGGGCGCCCAATGTAGTCGAAGTAAGACCGGTATTCTTCCCAGAACTTCGGGTCGTTTATCGCATCGTTAAAGCCCCTCTCAAGCTCTGCAAGGCAGTCCATGAGTGATTCTGGCACGTACTGCCCGCCAAACTCTCCAAATCGGGCGGGAAGCGCGCTTTCATTCGCACTGCCCAGGTCTGCGTTGAGAGCCTCCATCTGGTCGGCAAGTCCAGGACCGTCAGGAACATCGGCATCAGTGATGACTTTGTCAACGTGGACCTCAGTGGGTTCCTTGGCAGCATCCAGAGTCTCAATGATACCAACTTCACGAGTCGTGCTGGTCGCACGGGTACTTTTTCCGCAGATCTCATCGCAGTACTTCTCAACGGCCTTGGCGCCTTCACCAGGAGCAGATTCAGCGATAATGTTGACGATCTGGCTGCCAATGACAACGCCCTCTGCAATCTTCCCGACGCTCACGAAGTGATCGCGTGTGCTGACACCAAATCCGACTGCGGCGGGTATGTTTCCGGAAAACCTGTGTACGCGTTCGAGCAATTGCGGAAGAGCAGCGTTCATGGTACCACTGGCGCCAGTAACGCCCATGCGTGAGACGACGTAAATGAAGGAATCAGCGATCTTGCACAGGACACGCATACGGGATTCCGACGTAGCAGGAGCGATCAACGGGACGTAAGACAGCCTGTCTCTAATGTTAGTATTGCCGTTGCTGAGGATGTGCTGCAGTTCGTTTACCCATAGGTGCGGCAGTAGTTCCTGAAGCGGAGGGCTTCCTCGGGCGGGAGATCCACAATGATGAAGCCGTTGGCGCCTGCCTCTTTCGCGTCCTGCAGCATGCGCTCTTCACCGTAGCTGAGCAGCGGGTTGTAGTATCCCATCAGCATGACAGGTGCCTTGAGACCACGCTTCCTCGCATCGCGAACCATCTGGAGTACATCGATCGTGTTGACACCATTTTTGAGGGCTTGCTATAAATCCGGCCGTCAGCCAATTTCGAGGGGCGTGGCGAATGACTCAACATACCGTGTTGGCCTTTTGAATCGTGGGACCGTCCGCAATCGGATCGGTGAAGGGCATCCCAAGCTCGATGATATCTGCCATTGTCAATCGCACGGTTCCATAGCAACTGGGGGTGCTCTGAGCGTTCGAAACGTACCAGCGCCACCGGCCTCCATTCCGAGCATGATATCGGGCGTTTCCTGTGCGGTGGGGAACCCGGCAGTCACATAGGTGACGAGGGCAGACTGCATCCATGATCAGTCCTCAGGCCAAATTCTCTCCATCGTTTGCGCTTACCCTGCCCTCCTTCTTGCATTGCGCGAAGGTCTTCTTGATGGCGTCCATGGTGGGGTACTTTCTGCTGCTGAGGGATAGAGACAAAGAGAATGAGCGATTGCTCTGAGAGAAAGATTATATACGAACTCAGAAGATAATGAGTCACGTCGCGGTCGCTGGAATGAGAATGTCCGATCAGTAAATTGAGTGGTGAGTCTTCTGCTGTTCTCCGGATAATTTAAGCGGATGACGACCGTGGGTCTGGCCTGCCGCACTCGGAGGGGCACATTCTTTTGCGCTAAGAGCGCGCTTGACTTGGTTCGACAAGTGCATTTGCCTCGGCCGAGCCTCAACACCATCATCTTCTCTACAAAGGTCTTTACGCGTCGCAAATTGGTAGTCTTCCCCACAATCCTATGGATTTGACTCATCATGGTAGCACTCCTTTCTCCTGTGTCCAGTAAACTGGGTATCTCAGCGTCCGATGTGTCACCTCCAGTCCCACTATCTGAAGCCATTTGTTAGTCAGCCAGCTGATGTTGTGCTGAGGAAAGGTCATCGCATTTCTCCGGAGCACACCGTCTGTGGAGCTGCATTAGATCAATGGCCTGAGCAGATACCAAAGTTTACAAAACAGAGGGACACGGTACATGACGGCATAACAAGCATGCTCTTCTTCCACCGGCTACACGCAATGAACTTGTGTCAAGAAATTTCTCCCTGTGCAGCAATCCAAGAACGACCTTGCTAAAGTCAACTGCATGCGCCGAAAGATCGTAGGAGCAGGAGAATTACCCATTGAAGTCACTTAATTCCATGTTACATGCGACACAATAACCGCTAGGTCCTCATGACTTCTTGAGCTGTAGAAGAAGCAGAATTCCTACTTCGAGCTGGAATGAGCTCTCTTAAAATTCCTCTCAACAAGTCAACGCAGCCTTGCAGGAATCGTTTCTGTCCCTTGTATCCTTCATGCGATTGCCACCATGGTTCAGTCTTCCATCGGTATGAGAAATACCAGTCTACACACATCGACATAATTGTCGAGACACTAATTATTTGAACCGTATCCAATCGATACAGTGTATTGGCGTTTGAAGAAAAATGCAACGGCATTCACGCCCGGTACATTGGCCTGAAGGACCGGTCATCCGCACCATTTTTTCATAGGCTCAGTCTTCTGCGTCTCATGCAGAAACAAATCCACGTGCTGACTTCCGCCTCAATACAACTACTATTAGTGACTATTGCTCGTTGCACATCAGGGTCGATCGCGACTACATCACCAGGAAACGCATCACTGGAACTCTATCCTCCCCACGACGTTGTTCGGTACGGATCTTGAGGAATGGACTGACTGACCTTTGCGTTCCAGTCACTTTGCGCCATAAGAGTTCTACTGATCGTGACTATGCAACGCGTGAAGCCACCATAAATATTACTGCGCAACAGAACACCATAACCAGAAAAGAATATAGGCAGACCCAGTCTCACGTTATTCTAGTCTCAATGGTTCCATGCCTTAACTGTTAGTCCATCGCCTACATGAGAGTAAAACACGAGGTTTACAAAATATAACATACATGACAGCGATCGGCACAGCGACACCTGCAGCTACAACCATAAATGAGAGAGATAGATATGTGCTTTACCTTTCTACTTATAGCCAGCCGAGGGAGCAGCATAGACCTCATGGTAGAATATCAAAATTCGCAAATCTAGACAATTCGCAGGGTTTTGTACAATATCAAGTTCTCTTACTATAGCAAGAGCTACCCTAGACCATAATATCCAATAGTGCCTTTGGCTCACCGATAAGCTTACCCCTACCCTTGGCCGGAAACATATCTACGAAAAGCATTTGATGTCTGCGATCTAGATTTCCATTACACAAGCATTACCAATACTCCCAACCTAGACAACCATCGCAGACCCCATGCACCTAGTCCATTCCCACCCCTCCTCAACCACCTTGACAAAAGAAAGAGCGCAGGTACAACCTAACATCCGGCACTTCACCACGGCTTCCATCAACGCAACTCTAACCAGCCAAGATCAACACTGCGCAACCGCGGAGTATCCCGCCAGGCAGATCCCTACACAGCGACGCTGCCTGGAGCCAGGTCTGAACCCAGGCCTGCGGCGCGCACACAATCACACCTGCGCATCGGTCCGTTGCTCGGAGAATTAGCCGCCCAAACATACTGGTGCAGGCACATCGGGCGGCCATGCATGCACGTACGATCATCATGTCCCAGATCGAGCGCCGGCAGACGGGTTATGCCTAATGGGTGCGGTATGGGAATCTGCCTTTGCACCTCTGGGTGTTGGGGACTAGCGTAATGTTGATCGCTGCTGTGGCAGCTGCATGGCAGCTTGGTGGCGAATTGGGAGTGCTGCAGCTAGTGGTGGCTAGCTCTCAACGTTGAAGGTCGGAGGGTTTCCTGTGCATGTGCATGCTTGGGGTAGTGTGCCGCGAAACATGGTAGACTGTGTTGCATGCATAGTTTGGTAGCTTCGACTGCGTGATCCTGTGGCCATTGGAGAACATGTGCATGGTGCTGCATAGCAACGCAGTTTGAAACCGCGACGGAGAGGACGGCGGAGTACCGCAACGGGAATGTCAAACCATAGCGTAGGTGCGCTGTTTTCCGTGTGGGGAGTACGCATGCTGCAGCCTCTAGTCTACGGGACCGCCTTTCAGCGACGATGCAAGAAGGATTGAATGTATCTTGTTTGGTGTCATTGCGAGTACAAAGTGCGAGCTCCGATGGTCGCCATTGGCAGCATGAGCCCCACACATTAAAGCTCCGTTTGCCAGATGCCTTAGGCTACCAGCGGTTGCATGACAGAGTATTCTTGTCGCCATGGAGACTATCTGATATATCATGTTCTAAGACCATGTCTAATTCATCTATAATTGGCAGGATAATACTCCGAAATGCCATTTACCGCTTAAGATATCTTAAATGGATAGCAATCGTTAAGGGTCCAGTCCCACGTGGCATTATTGCCATACAAAGGTATTCCAGGTCAAAAACTACCGTAGGATGTTCCGATGGCCCCACAACAGGTGTTTTGGGGAAGAACAATGAGCGGGGAAGGATAAAAGGCCAAGGGGGTGGCAAAAAATGAAACAGCCACACAAACCTTGGGTCATAGGTCCCCGACTTTGCCTACTTTTGAATAGTGACGACTACGCCAGTAACCCTGCATTCTGGGCCGTGGCCTTCTGGGCTCCACCATCAAGGGCCATCATTGATCCGAATCGGATCATTCTTGGCCAGACTATGACGACATGGTGCTGGAGCTACGACGATCACATGACATCGCAGTCGATTCCAGCGCAGGCAAAGCGGATGCTTGGGCAGTTGGTACGCTACTGCAATGACTTCGGGGAAGCGAACTGTATGGGCGGATACCTGCGCTCGTACATGCGCGTAACGTTCAAGAGATGCTCTGGAGTCAGCTAGTGAACGCCCTGCTTCGAGCCATAACATCTTCACCTTTGACTCTTTTGAAATTTAAGTTCCAAAGGACACGACACACGCACTGATTCAGCTGGTGCATATATCAGGTTCGGTGAATCCGAGAACTGACGTATTCTGTGTCTGCAAAGTTGTGCGGCTGTAGCGCGGTCGGAGTAACTCAAGTGTTGCTTGCGCTATACAAATTATCAGTTGCGGTTGACGGCGCGATAGAAGCGGAGTCGCGGCTGGAAGCTTCTTTCAAAACTCGCATACGGGAGACTTCCCCTATGCCTGGATGGTGGGTTTCTGTTAATGTCTAATGGATAGACTCCTCACGTAGGAGTGTGACGCGCCAGTGTCCGCCTACATCGGAACGTACATCGGAAAGGGTTCGCCGTCTTTCTGGTAGTTCTTGCAGGGACACCTTCCCCTTTGATTCAGAAGTCGCCGAGAGCCATCACCAAAATATGATGGCGTGGTGAGTCGCCGTGAAACCAATCCATGGCCCAGGTGTCGGTACCGGGTCCCGGATCGGACAACCGCCTCTACTATAGCAGAACGCAGCCGCTATTAGCATAGTCATTAGGCCGACAAGTTGCTCGGGTGATCATACTGGGAGGGGATCTTCCAGTGGTAGGCTAAAATCGCCCTGAAACCGCCCACGTGGCTGGCACGTTGCTGTTGCTACTATGCAAAAGTTAGTGGCCTCATGATCGCCATCGTGAGAATTCTTGAGTAGGGCCGGTGGCTTCTACAAGATGGACAAACCAGATTCGTCTGAATAGTGGCGTGTTCAATGACCACAACGGAGAAAGCGGCGGCTTTCCGATTCGCTGTCGCCAGCCCGGAGAATGTGAGTGGGCTGGTGGTTCTTTCCTGAGATGACATAAGGAAGACTTCCAAAGACGGACAAACGCCTTGCCTTGCACGCCTGTAGAGTTCGGCAAGGTAGCGTTGGTTGCGCCGAAGCTCAGATTCTGCACAGGTCCCAGTCGTTTGAATTTCCCAGTCAGGTGTAACTCGACGCTAGAAAGGCCCCGAATGGATCCGTAGGCTTGCAAGTATTGTATCGTGTGGTGCTGTTGTGATCGACGGCGGTGGGCTTGCGGCGCAGTCACGATGACGAATGGCGTGCCATGGTGGGGCTCCCCGTTCAGGCAGTCAAAGCCAGAGCTTGAGGGTGGGGGAAGGCACCCGTTAGTGTACCACGGTGGTTGGGGAACTACTGTACGACGCAGCGCGGCGCCGATTTATGCTCCATCTCGTTCAACGCAGATCGCGGGATCTAAAACACAAGTTTTTCGCGCCTGAAACTGCTGCACGCAAAATCGCTCACCGGGAGTGTGTTTCTGTACGATAGGAACCGTGGCATTGCGGAAATGACCGCATTGGTGGGTCGGTCCATGCTTCCGCTGCAATTAAGCTCTGTCTTTGTTCATATGCTTGCTTAAATGGCTTAACAATCACAAGCACATCGTGATTGGAGTACCTATTGGCCTACGCTCCTTGATTGCATGGAGGAGAGAGTCTGTCCGCATACTGACTGAATCTTGAGTTACGCATTAGTACGTGCAGCGACTTTGGCGAGCGACACCGATGGTTCGACATGTTCTCGAGGAGCATTGCGCGTGATCGCTCGGCTTAAAGGCATGAAATATTGACCTTGGTGACCGTCGCGCACATACTAAAGGATCTAATATCGGAGGCTTGCAGAAGTTAATCTAATGTACAGATGCGAACGGTCAGCATTCTGGAGTAAGCGGCGTAGCCAGCCCGGTGTGATGACTATTACGTACGCAATGACTGCAAAGCAGCATCGTTTATCACTGTCGCAGGTTCGGTCATGTGGAGATAATGCGAGGGCTGAAGCCAGTTGATAGATCCGAGTATTCAAGAGGGCTCGTGCGAGAACGTGGTGCAGGAATGAAATGCTTTTGTCAAGGTGAAGTACCGTGCCACCACTGGATGCTGCTCAGAGTTGGCCCCAAATAGGCATATCCATGGAATCTGGCTAAAACTTCCAATAGAGCCGAGACAGAATATAGCAACATGAGCACGGGCGGGGCGTAGCTTGCACCGGGCTCATGGAAAGCAAGTGGATATGCAAGGGCTCCTGCACAGGCACTGGCGACTGCTTAGGGAAGGTGTCAAAGAGGCATCGTATTTGGATCCTCATGATGGTATGGCGATAACGGCTTTTTGCTGTGCCACGAGCGTTGAGCCAATGCTTGCTCAACGTGGGTAGCGCCTCTTGCGCCGACGTTGGGGATGGACTGGACAGCCAATGACAGGGCAACGGAGGCTAAAAGAAGTGAAAGGTGCAGGGTGGGCGCATTTGGGTTTGGAGGCTGGTCGGCACCGACTGTGCAGATTGAAGCTCCGGACCGATCCATGCAGCACGTTCGCAAGCTTGTTCGGCAGGCAAGGTACCGCCGAAAACTGGCAAGCAGCGCAGTCGTGACTGCGCAGGCGCAGCGGATCGATCGGGGATGCACGGCGCATGCATTTAGCCAGAAGCAATGAAGAGGCTCTTGTGTGGAATTGGAGTCTTGAGGCAGCACGCCGGTACCCGGGACTTTGGCGCAGAGGTCGACCCAGGCCATGTTGGCTGCCTCTGCAGGGACATGGCAAGTGGGCCGCTGCTAGCCTGCCCCCAAGCTCTGCGTGGGATGGCGGCAGTAGATGCTGGCGAAGAAGCAAAATCGCGTGGGCAAGGGCGGCCAGCAGCGGAGAGCGCGGTGGTGGTGGTGGGCTGCGTGGCACACAGCAGCGAGAGCGAGGTCGGGGTGGCATCTGCGTCTGGACAGGGCTGGCATGGGTAGCGGAGCGGTGGTGAACGTGCGGCCCCCCCGCCAACCACGTGCGAGTGCGCTTCTGCGGTGAACGTCATGCATGGTCGCCGTGCTGCCGGGACTGCCTCGAGCACTACATGCGCATCGCACACGGCGCCGGTGACATCGCGCGATGGCTGCTGTGCAACGCGGCGCGTGCTCGGTCGCCGGCCAGCGGGCACACAACTGGCGTGCGGCGCGCGACGGGCTGGTGCTGGCGTGCATTGCGCGTGGCCGTCTAGTTGCGCGGTGGTAGCGAGATGAGCCTCGGTGGAGAAGGACTGCTCCTCGCAGCCATCTGTCGCAGATGCGTGCCCATGACGGCGTCACCCTGCACCGAGGCGACGGCCATGGCACCATTGCGCCAGAACGCGCAGCAGCAGCGTTCAACGATGCTGTTTTGACCGCCTGCTAGCCTCACGGAGCCAGCACGCTGCTCTCGTCCGCGCCGTCGCCTCCGCCCATCCAGCGTGTCAACGTTGGCGCCGTCGGCAGCCCTGCATCCGTCTCCAAATCCCCATCCTCGCCCAATCGAGCGCTGTTGGAGACGCCCAGGCCCCGGCAGACTCCCGCGCGCAGATGGCGTTCGGAGGCAATGAGGCTCGACGTCTCTCGGCGCCTGGCTTGCCTGCTTCTCTCAGCAGGCGCTTCGATGCCGGAGCGTAGACGTTTCCCATCGCCACCGTGTCAGGGCGCGCGGACATGCCCAAAGCTGCTGGCACGCACAAACGCGCCGGCCTGCTCTAGCACCTCTGACGCCGCGGCTACGCTCCACGGCGCCAGTCCGTCGCGCGGTGACAGCCAGACCACCTCCACCCACCGGCCCTGCTGGAACCTCTCCGAAGGGCAGACCAGCTGGTGCCTTGTGCGCCATACAAAAGGCCGTGCTAGTTTTCATCCATCCCGCACATCAGTTGGCTCATGCGGCGCCTCCAACAGTGCAGGGTGCGCACATTCCTGCCAGAGCGGCGCAAGATCGACCTGCCAGGCCAAGCCATGCGGTCTAGGGTCCCTGAGATGCCTGCAGGCCATGCATGCCTGCTCCATGGATGGCTCACGCTCGAGTGAATGCCTGCTCGAGCGCAACACGCCCGTTGTGGAAATAGCGTGTGTGCTGCTTGTCCTTCGCCACTTTTAATCACTTGAGACACGCAGCCAAACAGCGTCGCCCAAAATTCATTCTCCGTACATCCTCTAACCCTCGCACTTCGCCGCTTCTTGCTTTTTGGCTCGCTCGTTCGTCGACTGCGAATGAGCCTCCCGAGCCGACCTGCGGTGGTGGGTGCTGCCTGTGTGCCCCGAACGTGAATAGCACACTGCTCAGTTGCCTTGCTGCTTCTTCCTCAAAGACCACTGTCGCCGCTCTACCGGGCCTTCGGCGCTCCCTGATCCTAGCCCTCCACTGCAACCTTCGCGTTTGGGCGACCAGCATCTCATGCACTGCGCCATTGCGCGTCACGGTGCTTGTCAGTGATTCTCCACTGCAGCCAACCTCTGGTGGTGCGGGCTCCAACGTTTGGGAATACTTCCGCACTTGACAGCGTCGGTATGTGTGCCACCTGCTCCCATGGCGGGGATCGGTCCGTCTTAGCTCGCCCTCCATGCTGATATTTGCAGGACCCTTCAATGCCATATCGAGTCTCGTAGAACGATCCTCCGGTGCGATACTACTCTGTGCCTCTTATGGCTGTCGGGGTGGAGCGCCGTGCGGAGATAGTTGCTGCTAAGCTGGACCACGCGTTGCTTTTGCAGCCCGTTAGTAACGCAATGTCCTACAATCCTTTGGCCCAACCTTCAGGCGCGGGCTTTCCTATCTCAGAAACTACATCTCCCGAAATCCTGGATGAGCGCCCTGACTACTACTCGGCGCAAACGGACCAAGCTGCCGAAACCTCTCCACAGCAACAACTGCTCAAAAAGAGGCGCGCGTCTAAAGACAAGGCTACTGTCATCAGACGTTCATCTTCGACACCCCACATGCGCAACCTAGCTCTGGGGGCCGCCAGCGAGCTGTCACCTACCGGTGACAAGCGACGGAACAAGCTGGGCTACCATCGTACATCAGTCGCGTGCGGTAAGCAAGACGGTGGCTAGCACTGCCCCAAAAAGTTGTCGCTGACCAAGCTATCCAGGACACTGTCGCCGGAGGAAGATAAGATGCCTTGTAGCAAATGACGAAGTCACTGGACGTTGCGCAAACTGCATCCGGCTGAAGAAAGAATGCAACTTCTATCCCGTGGACCAGACACCGGAACAGTCTCGGGCACAGGCAGGCGCTGCAAAAGAAGCGAACGGCGTCGCGCCTTCTCCTTCCAATATTTCGTCCCCTCGACACGCCGTTTCCGTGACAGGATCCAAAGTGGATGAGTTTCGCCCGCCTTTTCCGGGGAATTTGTCGACAAATTCTGGCTCTAGATATGATGTATCTAGCGAATCCGACAGTGATGCACACCACATCACCCCATCAAGCGGCAGTAAGTTTGCTGGATCATGATTGTTGTTTCAGGTCACTGATGGTTTTAGTGCCGGTACAACAACCTGGATATGGATACCCGCAGCCCATCGACACACAGTGGCCTCCGAGCACTACCTTTTTACCCTCTTCGTCTGTTTCAGAGAGCCCGTCCTCTTCCACAGGTTACTGGCGTCCATCTCCTACAACTGCAAGTACGGTTTTCGGCAGCGAGTCGAATGTTTCGAGTGTGCACACACCTGCGACACTTCAGAGCGCAAGTTCCACAATGTCCTTTGGAAACCATCAAGAACATCAGAATTGGGCACCACAGAACTTTCAGCCTCCAAGTAGATCCATGTCGTACGGCAACATTGAAGGCCTACCACAACATTTTCAGAACCAGCCTCTCGGCGTCCCATCACACGAATACCGACGAGCCGCGCCATATCCATTTCCCACTACACTGGACACGAGCCCAGCGGCGATTCACTCGACCACATTAGGACCACACTCTTCGGCTCCTCTATCGGCACCCATAATATCTGGGAATCCTTACAACTACCCCCCACCTTGGAATCCGTATCACGGAGGTCAAAATCCAGGACCGGAGGGACCTGTACAAAGCCGTCCAATTGGTGGACATTGGTACACCGAGCCAGGACATCTTGGCCAGGTTCAAGAAGAAGGCGCCCCACCCATGACATACAGCCATCACGGCATGTCCCACTTTTAAGCAGAAGAAATTACGCTGCACTACAGCCTCCACATCTCAGGACGAGGCACTATTATTTCCGGTTCGCCATCGCACGCTTCGGCGGGATTTTCCACGCTTGCGCTGCTCGAATTCACAGTATCTATATTTCGTTCTATTCTATTTTGGGGTCAAGGGGTTACATTGGGTTAAGTTTTCTGGGATCGCGATTGGAGCCAGGATTGGACGCGCGCGTGGGATGGGCTTGGGAACAAAAATCATCGGAGCATTTCTGGACGGACGCATACGTTCGCATCATTTTCGAAGTCGTCATTGTAGTGGCGCGATACACCTGGACTTATCAAGTTTCGCGAGGCGCGGCATTGATTCGCCAGCGGCCCTTGCAATTTCTTTCTCGGTTTCTCCGCTGCGAGCTGCATGAGATGGCGGCGGGCATGGAACACGGCCTTTCCTGCCACTTTCGGGCTCCTGTGTACGAGTAGGACATGTTCTGGGGCAGCCAGCGGGATCGGAATCATTGGGGCTTGTACGATAGCGAGAGGATTTTGGAATGCACAGCAGTGGGCCGTATCTGGCCGCCTAAATTTCACATACATTTTGAGAGCTGTTTTCCCCAGACGCTTGTTCCGCCTTTCGTCTTGGGCCTTCGGAGACAATTCCGTAGCGCCATTTGCGTGGCCTGGCGCCCGGTCTCTGCCGGCAGCGCCGGTGACACCCGCGCTGTTTCGGGGGTCGATGCCGCCTCTAATGTTCAGATCTTAGCTTGTCGTCCTGTCGGTACCGATGAGACCTGACAGGCGCCATTTATCTCGCTTCGGTATTGCAGGAGGCTTTCCCCGCACAACAAACTTTTAACATTCATGGCCGTCGTCAAGTGGAATCAAAGGGGAATCCAACCTGGGCTGCATGATCGTAATGGCGGATGAGTGGAGTGGAGTGCAAACTGCCTCGAGGTTAGACGCTGGACGGCGATATTGCTGGTTCGGGATTGGTGGACATGTGGGGCAGAGACGCCCGAATCTCGTGCAGTATGCAAGGCGAGGAGCAGGTGCAAAATCCTTCGACCGAGTCTGGCGACGATCTTGCGAGACTGATGCACCAAAGACTGTTTGACGCTGGGCGCGTGAACGCCGCGGATGACTGCATCTCAATGTCAGGTCAGACGCGTTGCCTTCTCCCCGAGGTCTCTCTGCGTAGTCCACGACCACCTGGTTCGGAGGCATCGGTGGTGGCTGGCTCGCCGACTCGGGCGAACATCGACATTAGGACGTTGATAGCGTGGCATCCTGCACGTTGGCAGCTTCACCGTCTATCGAAGCAAGCCCGCCGTTTCCACTCCAATATTGACATATATCAGAGCTCGCGACATCAATCTCCGCCAGCTAGCGAGCTGCGAACCCCCGTTCGTGTTGAAGGCCACCACGAAACCTTAACACGGTGGATTAAGAACCCCTCAATCAATTTGCAACACGTCGCACCAGACGAGACCATGAATCCCAGCAACCGTTTGACCGGGCCTTCGATGTCGTTTTGTCCGGGGGTCTGGGGTCGTCTTCCGGCAGTTCGTATCGTTCGCCCGCCCTCGGGGAAAGTGTCAAGAAAAGGTTTAGACGGCAGCTAGCGGGAATAGCTATGGAGCCTGTTAGCAAGCTACCGAGGTAGAACGATTGGAAGACTGAGCGACGCAGGATAGAGTTCAATCACAGGGATGCGCTAGAAGCGAAGAGTTTTGCACTCTAGCAGCGTTTGCGTTTGCGCTTCTTGCATGTGCATCCTCGCCGCAGCCGCGAGCTGGGCACGGCGATGGGGATGGGGAAATCTTGTGTTTGGCCGTCTGTTCTTAGGTTCCAACATCAAGGTTCTGGTTTTCGGCTCAGGAACCCTCGTGGGTGATGACTCGTCTCCAGTGCACGCACGCGTCTAAACTAGGTCATCGCGGGCTAGCGCACGTTGCGTGTCATGTGCGGACGCACCGATTTGTGGAGCCCGATCTGACAGGGGCCAACTCGGGCCGAGGGGCTACAACATGTGGGACTGCCTCTTGGGCTGCAAGGGTGATGTCAGAGTCGTACGTGTCGCCTTATTCATGAGATGGATGGGCAACGGATCGAGTAAGTTTGGCGCAGTGGCAGTTGCAGCAGCTTGTGAAAGAAACTTCAGGGCCGGATGTCATGCTGGAATTGACAGTGTTGGCATTGCCTTGCATACGCATGTACAGAGTATCCCCACGCGCGGATCCGATCCCTAGTAAGCAAGTCATCCTGCGAGCCGCCACGCGTTTTGTTACACACACCTTCTCCTTTGACACAAGCGTGCTCAGCTGCCACGCGACACGCACCTGCTTGGAAGTGCTCAGACCTTGGAGTAACACTTGCTGCAGAATGTGATCCACTACAGGTGCCATCACTACTAAAAAGGGCACTCAATTGCCTCATTTGCTTTTTTGTACATTGTCCGTTGGCGCAGGTGCGCTCTTCGCACTTTCTGCACAGTGAATGGTGGTGCGCGCCGTTGCATGTGCGACCTGCCCAAGGCCTATCAGGTTGCGCTTTCGAGCGCGCAATACGACATCTGGAGCTTATTACGCCACTCGTGTAACCACACGGTATCTCAATGACTGCGACTAGCTTGTGAAGGTATCGGGAAGGTGTCTTTATCCTTCTAGAATAGAACATGCAGATGCTACCATCTCGGTTCCTTCTTGCCCCTGCTTGTCTGACAAGCTGATCGCTGACATTCACCGCCTCCCTTTACCCGTGAGAGTCAGTCCATCCCATTGTCAACGATAGACCGTGTAATGATACCAGGTCGCCTTTTCCCCAATCTCAAACAGAGCACCTGCAGATGTCATGCAGGTCGCTGATTTTGGAAATACCATGCAAGGGGCATCACGAAGGAGTGACATGGGTGTGCGCTCGGGTTCGCGTACAAATGTTAGCGTCGGATATTGTATCGACTCAACAATATTGAAGGATGCATATAGACTCGACTGGCGATTCTAGAAGTTCTAGGGATTTATGTTTAGATCGTCGATGGAGTGGCGGCGCACGTTGCGCAACGTTTTCGATAGCTCAACGCCCAATGGCATCTCGTGCGACCTGCTGATAATGATAAGCCTCACTCTGAGTACCGTCTACCGAATACCGGAAAAAGGTGGTCCAGCCGAGGGCTTCTTGAAACCCAAGGACGTTCGCCCTTGCATCATGTAATCATGACGGCGACCTATCCCAGCTCACGCTAATGTACTGTTCCTAACTAAAAGGTATACCCCATGCAAACTTCACCTCACTCAGCTCCGGACTCCAGGGACCTGGTTGAGCAAAGTTGGGTCCGCTCCTACAGGTGGAAAATGGTTGAGAGCTACGGTGCTGGTGCGCATTCTCTCTCCACATGAGCAGCCGGCGCCGTCTCGTTCTGGGTCTTGCTCCCCCATGCAACTGCGAGATCGGAAACAGTGCGGTGAGGCTTCGGGCCGTTCCATTATGGTCAGTTGCGCACCCGTATTCGCGTGGTTCGTGTTCGCATGCTCGACGCAAATCGTTTGTTTCAGAGCTCAATGGAAGATCATGACCCTGTTAATATTAGCGGAATAAGCCCCGTCGATATTGCGGACACAGGCTTGCGGTGATATTCAGGAAGAGGGAATTTGATCGAGCGAACCACGACTCAGTAATCTCGTCACTCGCCACACGGTAATTTGATCGAACGAACCACATCGAGTCGATCTGCCTCAGGGTAATCTCCAGCCTCGTCCATAGATAGGAGGCACATTGAATTGGACCTTGTCGAGTCTGGATTTCATTGTGCATCTTCCCTTACATATTTTGTGCCGAGTGAAATGCCCCGGCTCGGTGAATTGTCGATGTAGATCAGGGTACACTGGACATCCGGGACATCCACAGTATACGCAGGGGGAACCTGGACGGGCTTGGTGACATCTGTCGTTGCGCTCAATCAACACTCACGTGGCCTTGTGGATTTTAGCTCATTCCATCGATAAGTATTACACATCTGCACAACTCTCTTTATCTGTGGTGCAATAGGGCATCGACATCTGTGGATGATTGCTTCCGCATGTGTTGTCGGCGCAGTCAATACCCGGCAGCAGGGATACAGTTCAAATCATTTGACCATGCCTTTGGGATCCTTCTCCTCGTTCTCAAATATGTGTTCCTTTTCGTTCATGCCGCGATCAAGCTTCCGTCCTGTTGTCCGTCTACGTCAGATTCTGGGTGGGCACAGTTCAAAGTACTGTTCCCTTGTATAGTCCAAACCCAGCGAAAGATGATCAACGGTTGTCTGCCGTGGAGTTGGGCTTCATTGCCAATACCTGGAAGCTGTCGATATGGCGACTCCATCATGCGGCATCTACGTGCCAAGGAACGTCCGATAGCTTCGATAACGCAGGTAGTGAGGAGTGCAGTCTGCTATCGTATCTTTGCGTTCGCAAAGACAGAATAGTATATGCTGCATGGTGCTTAGCATTTGTAAACGCGCAGAAATACGAAACACTACACGCCAGCTCTGCTGTTGGCCATGGTAATGTATCCCGCGGAAAACTAAATTGTTGGCCTTGTAGCTGCACATGTGGTCATTGACCGGGCAGCAGCGACTTTGAAGCTGCGTGTGTCCTTGATTGGATTTACGGACGGTCGACTGGAGCGAGGTCAGAGTGTTCTGAGCAACGTGGTGCGTGAGATCGGTCCCACCAAGCGCCCCTCCCGCTGCCAGATCGCGTGTAAGCGCTAGCTTGCGTGCGTCACAACTAGTTGGTCTTTCCTTTGCACGTGTCTTACTTCATGTCTCGCACGTCGCGCATCGCATCACGACTTTACGACGAGTATGTGTGGTAGGACCGCACGCAAAGTTGCAACGGACTACGGTGCAATGTTCGTCCCGACTGCTGCTAGATGCCTCGGCTGTCGTCACGACACGAGCTACTGCGCAAGCCCTAGCCGTTCCAAGTCGAGGTAGAACAATGTCAACGCCCACGTCGCTGCTGCACAGCCTTTGGTCTCTCATCTAGACATCGCTTCTATTGCAGTTCCTGTTGGTCCCCACCTGGTCCTCCCATACTTGGTCGAAGCAACAATGGCTCCAAGTGCGCAGTTCAACCCCGCGACAGATATACCAAGTCTAGCGGGCAAAGTCGTCCTCGTTACAGGAGGTGTGTAGTTCTCCTTTCGTGCGCGCATGTCGAATCGAAACTGATTTGCGATATAGGTAATGCCGGCCTAGGAAAGCAGACGATCGCCTACCTCGCTGCGCATTCACCGGCGCGCATATACCTGGCTGCGCGCACTGCCTCCAAAGCCGAATCCGCTATCGCCGATATACAACGCGAAGCTCCTTCTGCTGTGATTGAATACCTTCCGCTCGACCTCACCTCGTTCTCCTCCATCGCGGAGGCAGCCTCTACGTTTAAGGCGCGCGAGCAACGGCTTGACATTCTGGTGAACAACGCGGGTATCATGATGACGCCTTTCAGCTTCACCAAGGAAGGTTACGAGATCCAGTTTGGCACAAACCACGTGGGGCATGCGCTGTTCACCAAACTGCTCATGCCGGTGCTACTTCAGACCGCTGAGCAGCCGGGCGCCGACGTGAGAATCATAAATGTATCAAGCATGGGTATGTTCGCCGCACCGAGTGGCGGCATTATCTTTAACCAGGCGGCCTTGGAGAAAGAGTACACCTGGCGGCGTTACGGGCAATCGAAGCTCGCAAATATTTTGTTCACGCGTGAACTTAGCGCACGTTACCCTCAGATCACGTCTGTGTCGGTTCATCCTGGAGTTATCATCACGGACTTGTACAACGCCTTTGTGTCCGGACCTATAATGAAGGGCATGTTCTGGTTCTACAAGCAGCTTGTGCCGATATTACCTGGACATTTTAAAGACGTAACAGGTGGAGCGCTGGCCCAGACGCATCTGGCGACGGCGGACAGGTCGACGATCCAGAACGGCGAGTTCTACAGGCCGGTGGGTATAGTGACCAAGGGCTCGAGCTACAGTCAAGACCTGGGTCTAGCTCGGAAACTTTGGGAATGGACGGAAGAGGAGTTTGGGAAACATGGTTATTGAGATACTGGCTCATGGTAAATCGTACCTTATAGCAATCTTGCCGCGCTGCATGTTCGCTATACCGTGTTTTCGTTCCGCTAACTGACCAATGGCTTGAGATCGTGTGCTTTCACTCATCTTGGCAGACTGCGCTTGGAAAACCACCTTTTCAACCATATATCGCATTTCCGCACTCCGTGCTTGACTCGAAGCATAACGCCGTATCGCCACCTTCAGCGAAGTTTGAATCTTAACTTCTAAGTGCGACTGGACTCAGCGCTAGCAGATATTGCCGAGTTCAGTTAGACTAATAGGCTGTTCGTCCAAGCCGTCATCCAAGAGCACTGCCTTTTCGAAAACAACATTACATTTTGTGCATAACTCCGCTCTTAAAGCCTTAGTTCATTCAAAGTGAGCCCGGAGGATCGTTCCCGCTAGTATTAATTGCCTTATTGGATCGCTGAGTGTGCAGTGGGGGCAGGTCATGTAACCAGGATTGTAAGGACCTCGTAAGCAGAATTTACGGAATTAGGATCTTGATAGATGTGTGGGCACAGAACTAAAAGCTATAAAGAAAATGGAGACCAACACTACGAATCGAAACGCATATCCCGAGACGCACTGGAAGACCTTCTCGTTGTGACCAAAATAATCCTCCCATTATGCGCTCCTCGGGCCTGTTTACGGTCGCCACCGTCTCTGGCATGTCCCTGGCCGCCACTGTCAGGACAATCCACCAATTTCCAAACCCTACCTGGGTTGAAAATGTTGCCTCGACTCGCAATGGATCCCTTCTTGTCGGCATCTTGGGTCAGGTCCCAGCCCAGCTGCACATCCTCGACCCCTTCTCCAACACCACTCAAGACACCCTGCTCCACACCTTTGCCCCCTCCAACTCCATCTTCGGCATAACCGAGTACGAAACCGATGTTTTCGCCGTCGCAGCCGGCAACTTCAGCTTCACGACGGCCAACGGCACCGGCGACGCAAACATCTGGTCTGTCGACCTACGCAGCGGGACCACCAAATCCAGCATCAAGGTACACAAACTTGTGCATCTCCCCGACGCACAGATCAACGGAATCGCAGCACTAAACAGCAAAGCCCTCCTCTTCGCCGACAGCTGGGCCGGCAACATCCGCAGAGTGGACATCAAGACGGGCAAACACGAAGTCGTCCTCGAGGATGCCACGACGGCGAACAACGTCTCCTCGCCGCTACCCCTCGGCGCAAACGGGCTCAAGATCCTGCGCCCGAACGCCGTCCCGTCGTCCAGAGACACGCCAACGCTCTACTTCTCGAACCTGCAGCTCTCCAAAATGTATAGCGTGCCGATTGATGGGAACACGGGTCGTCCCCAGGGGCGCGTTACCACGCTGGCGAGCGGGCTGGGCAGCGTCATTGACGACCTCGCTGTCACGGATGACGGGACCGTGTTTCTGACGCGGGATGCGGCGAACGATGTGGTAAGGATTAGTGGGGATGGGGAGGCGGCTACACTGGGTGGGGGGAATGCGACGGTTTTGGGGCCCACTGCGGCGGCGCTGGGACGGACGTATCGCGACAGGGGCGTGCTGTATGTGAGTGCGATGGGTGGGCAGCAGGCAGATGGAACGTTCACCGAGGGAGGGAGGGTTGTGGCCATTGATCTGGATGCTTGAGGGCATGGGTAGATGGGCTGGCTGGCATGCACGACGCCGGACTAAGTTTCATTGGGTTCTTTGATAGATTGATGCCACAGAAATCACCCTTGAATAGTGTCCATCTAGGGTTGATCTCTTAGGGTTGTTCGTTGAGAATCGTATATCCGAAAATGTATAGGCAGGTCCACTAATATTGTCGAAGCGAGACCAAATTATGTGGCAACGTGGCAAGAACTTCCCCTCGCCGAAACCATCATTGCTGCCACGCACAGAGCAAGCTGCAGGTCTCTCACCCTCTACACATGAATCAATGCTATCTGATCACCCTGCCTGGTTCAATGCTGTATTGCGTATATATACGACAATTTTCCAAATTTTCCCAACTTCATTACTCAGCGGCGGTAGCTCAGTGGTAGAGCAGCGGGCTGCAGTCACCAAACTCGTGGTTCCTGAAGGTCACCAGTTCAATTCTGGTTCGCCGCTTTCCTTTTGCCGATTTCAACGGCTTCTCCTTCCACATTTTCCGTCCTGATCCTTTTGTTCCTTTTGCCTTTTTTGCCATCGTCACCTTGTACTCCCCCGCTGCACTTATTAATCCTGAGTATGAAGTAGTTTCGTAGGCCCAAGTAGCAGTGGTGGCATCTTGACAAATCGACTCCCATCACTCTCACAGCTCATCATCCCATCGTCTCATTCCTACTCCCCAGCCCTCCCATCCCAATACCCCCCAGCACCGCGCCCAACGCCGTGAACTTGAAAATCGTCTCATACTGTTCCCACTTCATGCTCTAGCTGTACGGCTGGCGCGCCACGCGCAGGAACGCGGCACCGGTGATGCAAGCGTAGGCGATGAGAAGGATTGGGTGGCGGTAGCGTGTCAGGAGGGGGGCGGTAGCGTGTCAGGAGGGGGGCGGTAGCGGGTTGTGGTGACATGACTAGGTTCAGCTGAGTGAGGTGTTATAGATTCGGCAATTTGCTGATAGTGAGTGGGAGTAGTGGTTGCGAATCGGCTGAGGGTGCGACGTCGATGACGCCATTTCAAAGTCATGACTTTGTGGTTCGAAGTGATGCATAGATTGGTGAATAACGTCTTTGCAGTGAAAATGGTATCTTATTTCATGAATATCGAAACGCCTTCTTCCATGCCACGTCCTTCCTCTATACTAATTCCTCCCCCGCCCGCGCCCACCACCTCGTGCCCTCTGCCCTCCCCAGCCCCTCATTTTCGGACTCCTGTTCCCCTTATCGACTCTGCCGCCGCCCTGTCCACCGCCCCTCGCCTTCTCTACACCTAGCCCTCTCCTCTGATTCTGTGCGCTGCCCCGACCTCGACCCATGCCGCTTCCAGACTTCGCGCGCCTGTCCTCTTTCTCGTCGTCGCTGTCGACATCCATGTCATCACCGCCGTTACTCTGCTTGTTGCTGAACTTGAGCTTGCCCTTCTGGCCGCGTTGCGCGGAATCGCGGCCCCGGATAGCATCTACGTAAGCGTTGATGCCAGCCTCAAGCGAAACGCCTTCGTCGACATCCATGAGGACGTCGCCTTCGTCGTCGGCGGCTTGACGTTTGCCTCCCTTTTTGCGTGTGCCTGTGTCGTCGTCGGAATCCGAGTCGCCAAGGATGAGCTTGCCATCTTCGTTCGTGCGCGCCTTGGTTTTCTTCTGTGGTGCCTCCTTCTTCCGCAGGGGCTTGGTCGAGGAGATGTTTCCGAGTGCGCGTTTGGAGAGCAGATCCAGCGGCTCGTCTTCGTCTTCGACGATGTACGTCTCGCCGCGCTTAGCCTTGCCTTGGCGCTGAGTGCTTTGCTTCTTGATGAATTCGTCTTCTGAGTCGCCGTCTTCTTCTTCACTCTCGCTGCCATACACCGCTTGGTCATACTCGCTCTCGAATCTTCCCTTTGGTTTCTCTTCAACCTCCTCGCCGTCCTCAGCGGCTTGTAGCTTCTTCTTTTTGCGATGCTCGCGCGTCTTTCGGATATTGGTGATGAGTTTACGGTCTGCCTCCGGGCAGGCACGCTCAACTTCTTCGATGCCGAACTTGCGAATCATACGTTCAACGATGTGCTTCACCTTTGCCTTGAAATGCGCCTTGTGTTCGTGGCTCCAAACCAAGAGATTGGTAAGTAGGGTATTGAGACGGGGCTTAACAATTGACTCTGGCAACGAGATGACTTCGACCTTTACGAAGCCAAGTACACTCTGGACGATCTCGCGGTTGGGGTTTTGCAAAAACATGTCCATAATCTCGACAAGATTCTGTATCGCTTCCTTTGATACCCGGGCGTGGAACTCGAACAGGATGCGGGTAACAGCGGTGATTGAGGCGGAGATCATGTGTGGGGTTGATGCTGCGAGACCAGCAGAGACCATTGTGAAGTACTCATCCAATGAAGCCTCTACTGATGGCGCATCCGCGGGCATGTTAGGAACCTTGTTCTGTAGGACCGTTCCACCCAATGCCATCTTTTCACCCATTGCCACAAGCAGCTCGTAGGCCGCTTCTCTGGCCTTTTCGTTGACTTCCTTGGTTGCGATGACGACTTCGGAAAGAACGGATGGGATGAAGTGCAGATCAGTCTGGGGAAGGTACTCCAGGATCTGGTGAAGAGCGAGTAATCGGTCCCTGCGCGCAGGGCCGGAAGCTTGCTCCGCACCTTGCAGGAGCAGTTGCTGAAGCTCGCCGGTGCGATCTTGCAGTGCAGCTTTACCGGTCTCTGATTCTCCAAGCCTTGGGATCATCTTGTAAGCCTTCTTCTGCAGTTGAGGATCTTCCTTTCTGTTGATCATGATGGAAGCCATCTTGAACAGGGCGGGATAGCTATCCCGGGGCAGGTATGGCGCGATGGTGATTATGAGATCCATGAGCGTATGGCTCATCGGCGGCATCTTGTCCTGCTTCTTGCCCTGCTTCTGCTTATCCGCCTGCGTTTGCGACCCCTCTGCTGGCACAGCTGCTTCAAGACTGGTGGCTACTCGCTCGAAGGTCTCCATGAGCTCCTGTGATTTGTTAGCGACCGAAGCAGCATTGAGTGTTAGGATTGGACTCACTTTCGCCGGGATGATGCTCAAATACGCATTAATCGTCCTGAGAATGGTACCCCGATATTGCGGCAGTGTCTGGCTGTATACATTGAACAGCACGGCGAGCATGTTACTCGCAAAGCTAGCCAGGTGCTCCAGGTTCTTCTGAGCCTGTGCTTTGGATATCCGCGCCTGGGTAACAAGGTCCTCTTCGCCCTCGAGCTCTACGATGGCCTTGTTGCCGTCGACAAGGTTCTGCAAAGCTCTACAGACGTCCGTTCGCAAATCTGCTTGGCTGTACAGCAGATTTGCCAACATCTCCGCAAGGCCTTGGTCAAAAGCTTCAACAAGATCCAGTGGCAGGTCGCAGTAACCGGGCAAGATCGACCAAATTTGCTGGACAACAGTTTCGAAAACCTTGATCTCCATAGTCTTCTCTTGATTTCCGTGATCTATGACCCTTTGAAACATTTGCTCGCTGAGGGGAACCATCTCCTGCCTGAAATGCGCAAGTTTCGTGTTGTGCACCGAATCGCGGAGAAGAGGCAGCATCCAAACCCTGCCCTGTTGGCCCGGTGGTGGTCTCGGCAGGTTCAGCGGGAGGACCTCCAGGACCACTTCCGGACCCATAGCACCGATCGCCTTCGAAATAACATTATCTGCCTCTTTCTTTCCCGCGAAGGAATCGTTGCTTCGCAGTTCCCCGACAGTCCTCAGCACAGGCTTCAGGATGGGATCCGAGCGCCAGCGAAGGGCATCGAACATGGCGCCGAGCATGTTGAACACCTCCATCCAGGCAGCCTGATACTTTACGCTCAACAGATTCTGCGCCGCCTGCGCCAACTTCTCCAAAATCTTCTCGTCGTAGATTGAAGGCTCCAAAATAACGCTGTCGGGTATAATGTTGGCAAAGAAAGAAATCAAACACTCGGAAGCGGAAATGCGGATGTTGTGGGACGGCGACTCGAGGAAGGAAGCAACCATGTTGAATAGCTCGGGGAGCTTGGCGAAGGTGTCTTCAGGTTCAATCGCAGCCGAAACCTCGTAACCTCGTGAGATGACGGCGATCCATGGGGGCAGCAATTGCGTGTCGGTCTTGGAGGGCTGGAGATCGGCGATGACTTCAAGAAGGCGGGGAAGCTTTGCGGAAGAGACTTCGTCAGTCATTCCCGCGAAGATCAACTCAAAGATTTCGAACGCGGCCATGGTAAGATACTCGCTGCTGGAGCGCGAGATATTGAGAAGCAGCTCGCACAAGACATCGATCTTCCTGCTCGGCCAACCACCGGACGTGTTTGCGATGGTCTTGATCAATTGCAGCGCATGCATGAGATCGGGCTCTTTGCTCTGCTCGACGGCCTGTCGCTTCTTCTGATTCGCCGACCGACCCGCTGCGTGGGCGATGTCCTTCAGCATCTTGAGCGCCGTCTCTGCGCACATGTCGGCAGCAGGGTGGTCCAGCGACGGGCTTGGTGGCGCATTGTTCAGCACTTTGGCAAGCGCATCCTGGGCCCGCTTCCTCACTTTCGGCCTGGGATCCACGGCGATCTGCAGCAGCCCACCGACAGCAGCTCGCGGTCCAGCCTGCGACGCTGGCAGCTCCCACGCTCGCGCATCTTGGGCGATGAGCAGCGACTCAAGACATCCTATGGCAGACCTGAGGAGCGGAGCCTCGGCGTCTGGGTGCGTAAGAGCCGGTGCAAGGCTCGGAAGAATTCCTGCGAACTTGGATCGCAGTAGCGGTGCTGGAACGTGAGGCGTCACGAGGTCGAGTAGGTAGATGACGGATGTCGCAGTTTCTTTGTTCGCTATGCCGTCGCTGGAAACCTGGCGGACGAGGAGCGCAAGGAGCGCGGCGAAGTATGCGGTCGGGGTGGGCTCCGAGTTCTGCTGCTTGAGCGTGTCCTCGATGGCTGTGAGGACCAACGCATTCTGGAGGAAAAAATGAGCGACATGGCTTGCACTTCAAGGACAAGTTCGTACCTGATACTGAGTGGAGCCCTTGGGGGAGTCCCGCACCTTGACCAGTCTCTCTTCAAGTGACATGGCGTGCAGCTTGCTGAGTGTTGCTGCGGTCGGCTGCGCGAACTTTTTCGCGAGGCACACTGCATTTGAACAATTTTGCCCGCTTTTACCGCCTCGGTCCCGCAATAATCGATAAGCGTCAGGCCATCCTTGGCGCCAGCCAGCTGTTGCTGCACTCTCCGCCTGGGCATCCAAGAAGACCCAAAAGAAAAGGAAACTTGTTGTTTCTGTCCACTTCGTTCGGCATGAAATCCAGGCGTAAAAACCACCCGGGAGAACTCTTCGAAAACCAATGGAGAGTCGTTACCTTGCGGGATGGGATTTGCCAATCGTTTACCTAGGTGATTGAGGCATCCGCCCATGAGATGGAAGCGCCATGCCTGGATTGAAGGTGCCAGAAAATATGAGGCCTCGTGTAGACAACCAGGCGTCTTCGGGTTGAGGAACGGGGGGGATCTGGGAGACTGTAGCCAGTCTGGTCACCACGGTCGTGGAAGTCTGCATCGTTTACGGCATCTTCGCTAGCCGCGAGTAATCAGCGCTTCAATGGCGCGTTCCTGGCTCCTTGGTGGCTGTGTAGAGTAATCTGTGGTTGATGGTGACTTTATTACGCAAGAGCTGTTGGTGGCGCGAAGATTTCGACACATTCCAACTCTGGTGAGCTTGGGGCCGAGAATGCATATTCACATTCACATCCTTATCATAGGTAATCCGAAGCGTAATCTGTTTTTATGCAACTTCTCGACTAGAAGATTGGGTATACCACAAAAGATCTCGGCGGCACACCGCCAGCCTGTACAGAAAGCACAAAAGGACACTGCAAGCACCTTCCACCCACTCCACGCTCAAATCGCTACAAAACACAACCCTAAGAAAGTTCCCTGGGTGCCGCCCACCCGACCTCATAGATCTATCCATCCAACATACGAAAACATATACGGCGCGTATGCCGCGGCCACCGTGCCAAAGCCCCTCCAAGTGGTATTGTATTAATTTTTCAAAAGATTAAACGACGACGGATGTCAGTCGCATCTGAAGCAAATGTGGCGATAATAGTCGGTACGGTGAATGGAAATCTTACTCCTCCTCTAGGGTATCATCAACGCGTCCCCTGACGCTCGCCTTGCTGCTCTTCTTTCCCAGATAGAAGTTGCTCAAGCGCTTCTTCACGCTGCTGCTCATGCTCTGCCCCTCGGATCTCTCGCTCTTGATGCTCTTGCTAGTTGGCGGTCTGCTGTCGACACTCTGCCCGCGGCTGCTTGCACGGCTCCGGACTTTGGCCAGGCTGTTTTGGCTCGATGCCGGCTGGCTAGGAAAATGAGGCAGTGCTTCAGGCACGGGCGACCCGGGTGATACGAGGCTGCGGCTCAGCCGGTGCTTTGATCGGTCTTTGCTACGGCTTCGTGATGATGCGCTAGTCGATGCAGCATCTACGCTGTCGTCTGCGATAGACTTCTCTTGCTTGCGTTCCTTCTCTGACTGTTTCGTGTCTTCCTCGCCAACAGGGGCTCCTATGCCGAAGAAAGAAAGGCTCATCCGCTTCTTGTCTTGACGTGCTGGTCTTGCATCTGGTATAGGAGAGGTGACCCGTGTACCATTCATCTTTGGTGTCGTGCCGAGCGATGGACTAGTCATGGGCGATGTAGCCGTCGCCGACACCAGCCAGGATCCTGTGGGAGATCGAACGTGTTGCTGCACGGGTACGACGACTGGCATGAGGTTTGCCAATTCGTCTTGGAATGCCATCTCGAGGCCTGTAGATACTTTAGCATGACCATACCATTCCATCAGGCCATTGATACCTACGCTGATTCAAGTCTGCCCTGGTCGCTTGTTGGGCTGGCCTCGTGTACAAGGCTAGACAACGACGGATGACCAGAGCATAGTCGACCAATGCAACCTTGAGCGCGCTCTCCAGTAGATTGGGTTCCTTGACTTCCTCGGCATCTTCCTCATCCGACTCAAATGAGTTACGTCGGGGTTCTGGAAGCAGTTCGTGATACCTAGCGACACTGGTGTCCTGGGTTGTATCGACGGCGAACATCAGCTCTCGTGTCAGCTCTGTAAAGAGCAACTCTTCGCCGCCAGCTATCTTCTTTTCTAGAGATGCTAATTCTACAGTCTTTCGCGTTGTACGCTCGATGGCAGTTTGCAGCGGCGTCAGCGTGACAGTACCAACAGCAACAATCTCGCTTCTCCGCAAGATTGTTGGGAAGGTCTCGGCAGTGGTGTAAACCGTCTTCTCAACCGTCACATCCTTAGATGGCCCTTCGGTGCGTCGAGACGCAGTCGTGAAATGGGACGGCCTCGAGAGCAAGTAGTAGTCCCTGATTGATTGGGCGACCTTCGCCCGTTGGTAGACTGGGTGCGTCATGTCTTTCTGAGCGCTGACAGGGTAAATCTGTAGATACTGACCCTCGACATCTTGTTCCATCCCAGCAGTGAGAATTTGTGCCGCGGGATGCTGCTGTTGCATACGGTCGGTAAACGTAGCTAGGCGATCGTTTGGCGAACCTTCGAAGACGAAATGCTTATCACGTAAACTGACAGGAAAGCCCAACCCTTTGTACACCACACGGAAGTAACGTGCATTCGAACGCTCACCCCTGGCGATGCTTTCATAAATCTTTGCCATGGCGTGCTGGGTCCTAGCCAATTTCGCAAAATCAAAGACGTTATGCTCATACTGCGTAGCCAATTCCATGTATGAACCGAGCGCATTGTCCCATGATTGGCCGTTCTCATAGTGGTCGATCATCTGGAAGTACAGCTGCTCCTTACGGTCGAAGGAGCTCTGCGCAGGCATGGCAGGGTCGACCAACGGATCAACGATCGTTGTAGGATCCCACTCGTAAAGCTCAGCGTGTAGTCGTAATGCAAGACCCGCTTCCGTCAAATTTTGCGCATCCACTTGGAGCTGTACAAGCTGGTGAACGTATCGAATGTACATGTCTTCTTTCTGCATGTCTTTCAAGAACTCCATCAAATGGAGCGTGTCCATGATGTGGAAAACCTCGCCAGTTGCTTCGGTGCTGTGAACGGCAACCAATAGATCCAAGAGCTCGTCGATCGTCGTGATCAAGTTCTTGACTGCCGTGAAAAGGTTTTCATCAGAGGTTTGGGCCATCGGCTCGAAAAGGTCGACAAGCTCTTGAATGAAGTGCTTCTGCAGGACCACTTCAGTTAGCGGTCTCGTCTTGAAGAGGCGGTCCAAACAGTCAATCATCTCAGCTTGAATCAATGACAGGTCCTCGCTCAAAGTCCACTCGCTGACAATCATGGTCTGGAGAACCTCGATGGCGACACTGCGAAGGCCCTCGTGAACACTGAGACAGAGCTCGACAACTGGTGCGACTAATCCTGGGACGTATTGCACCTGGAACCCGCCCATCTTCTCCAAGCCGTACTGCTTCTTATCTTCACTGCTGGCCTCCCATCCGATTGATTCCCAGCTGCGTTGCAACAAGTCTGCACCAAGCTCACGAATGTCGCCGGCAATCTTCCACACCGCTCGTCGTTTCTGTTCAGGGAAAGTCTCCAACGCCAACGCATCGCTGCCAACCAGCTTCAACAGGGCGTCAAAGAACGCACGCCAAAGATCGGTGTTGAAGGAGTCAGCTTCGTCGGGATGTGGCAAGAAAGAGTCCATCAGCACGCCGGAAAGCTTTTCCAGCGCTCGCATCGTGGCTCTGTGGTGGAAGATGTGAACACTCAACCAGGAGCTCGGGAATGCTTCGCAGTCTAAGATCGATATGTACACTTGCAAGGTGGAGAACAAGAAACTGGCAAGGTCTTCCTTCGGCCAGTCTAGGTCAATGTTGATTGGCAGGCTTGACAGAGCCGCGAGTACAGCTGAAATTTCAATGAGAGCTTCGTCGAAGGGTGTTTGCACCGCGGTAGGCCGCGTGGGAAACGGGTAGGCCGTCGGAAAGAGGAGCGACAAAGTCTTCTTAGTAGGCCGCGGTGTGGCTTGAATTGCGCGGTACGAATCGACCAATTTGGGGATATATTCACACGCGTCGTGACCAAGCTCTTCTACTAGTGACGCAACGACCGAACAGCAAAGTCGAACTTGGTCCTTCCACTGATCAGTGACTTGCTCGACTTTGCCCCAGTGCGGCGCAAGCCATTTCTGAATATTGGAGAGAAGCACCTTCCTGGTGTCCGGTGTTTTGAAGATATCTAGACCGGCAATGTGGTGGATCAGCAGTAACTTGTACAAGATGAGCTTTCCGGATGCCGCAACGCAAGAGTCGATGAAGCTGGACGTAAGCTTGAGAATTTCCATTGGCGTCATTGAAACCGTGAGCTCCGGCAGCCAGGAATGAAAGTTCTGGACCAGAATCGTCTTCGTGCCAATGAGAACAGCAGAGGGATTGCCCATGAGGAGCTCCAGTGACTTGAAGATTGCATAGATGTCTTTCGCGAAGGTCGGGTTACGAGTGGTGATTCCGATGCCTGCTTCTTTTTCCTTCTGCTGTTGCCGGGCATTCATGATGAACTTTAGGATGTGCCTGCCAACTTTGAATGTCGCGCGTAACCGTCGTGAAGAGTCAGGGTCGGACGGGCTTGTTAGTAAACGCGTGTAGCTGCGCACCAGGCATGCCGTCGCAAAGGGATAGTTGAACTTTGTCTCAGCATACTGATCAACCAGCGGAGCAAGGTTGAACCGTCGGTCGTGTACTATGCCTAGTATGATGACCAGTGCGTTGAAAACGAGATCTTCATACTCATCACTACCGGCATACTCAACGAGGATTTCGAAAAGAGCCTCAAAGACCTCGTTAAGAAGTTTGACGACCTCGATTTCCGGCACAAAGGGAAAGCGTCGCAGTAGACCGACGAGATCACCACCAGCTTGATCTCGCCATTTCAAAAGGCCCAGAAGATTCGGGTCTTGTGAATACTTCGTACTGCAAAGGAAAGTCCTCAGGTGCAACGATGCCAGAGGACCCATAACCTGATCATCCTTTTTCCTCGCACTCCACGGCAGACCAAGATAGGCACCCTTACCGGCGATCATACTCGAGGTGTATTCGTCGTAACGGTATAGGGATAAAGCGTGATCGCCGTCCCGCGCGAATGCATCCTGGGTCCACAGCGGCATCCAGCATAGAGCGAAAGGGAAACCGGGGGCGTCGGCAATGCTCATAACAATGTGCGATCCGGGGACTTCCTCAGGCTTGATAGCTAACCGCACCGTCAGATTCCACTTCTCACCTCGCTCCACAGCTGTGGTTCTCCATGCGGTATGTCCGGCGCTGTTGCCTGCAGGGTAGATACAGCCTTCGATCCGCTCGCCTGAGGATTTCCGAACCTCAATGGTTAATTGGAGGTTGTTCATGGACGAGGTCGTGGTCAGAGGTACGGTGCCAGTCTTCGGATGGGCAAGGAATGCGTTTTTGGGGAGGAATGCTTCGCTTAGGGTCAGGTAGATGTCACTCCGTGGCTTTGTGGGAGCTCCAGAGAAACCAATCTTTCGGGACGGCTTGATGCTGTGCAGCAACGTGGGCGTCTTCTCGATAAGCACTTCCGCATCGGAGTGTGCAAATGCTTTTAGGTGCACAGTCATGCGTTTTACCGAAGAATGCTTCGTGTACTTTCCGTTAGGACTCGGGTAGATCTCATTCAAGAAATCATCCCAACCAACATCTTCCTCGGTGATTTCATCAAGTGCTTGAGGCACAGACCACAGATCGATGTTCTGATCAGCTTCTGATTTCGACCGCAGAAGTTGATCCACACGGTGCACGCCCACAGCTACAACTCTTTTCAGCGTCTTCTGGTCCTTGGAGTTCGATCTAGGTTTAGTAACTGCGGCAGATCCAGGTCGTCCGTCTCGGCTTTCACTGCGAGTAGTGTCCACAGATGGCGTGGTTCGAAGGTCCACCGAGCTGGTGCTAGAGTGTGTCGATTCTTTGCGTTTGGAGCCGAACATCACACTACGACGTCCACCTTTAATGCTCCCGACTTGCGAGGGCTGTATCCCATTAGTACCGGGAGGCGTACCATCTCGCGACAGGCTATCCTTTGGGGATACAGCCAGGCGAATAGGCTCGTTCGTGAGGAGTTTGAAGATCAGATACAGGCTGGACCCAGAACCCGCGCCTTCGCCGATGTCGGTCGAGCTCAAATCCACAAACAACGATCTCAGCTTATCCCCGGAAAGGGTCACAGGCGTTCCATCTCGCGCGGTCAAGTCAAAAGAGTAGGCCTCGGAGAGTGGTACGGGCGCCGCGCCGGGTGCTTTGTGGCATAGATGCATGCTGATCTGAGCGCCATTGTGCGCCACGTCACCCAAGACGCGTTTTAAGCTTACAAAGAGGTGATGTAGGTTGTGCTCGTCAGCGTGCGGCAGTGGTCGGCCGTCCAGCAGGCTCATCATGGACTGTAATTTGGTGACCTCAATGGCGGAATCGTCGCCAGTGAGTATGCGTCCCCGCTGCGAGGGGCTGCGCACTATGACATCCCCACAGAGCATCTTGTTTCCTGCGACGAGATCCCACACTGTGGCCTCGCGCACTTGATCCAGCTCCTTATGGGTCAGGACCTTGTGCAACAGCTGGCGCCGGGCCTGGTCCAATCGATTGACCAGCCCCGACATCTTGTCCAACGCACTGTACTTGCGGGCAAGCAGGAGCTCGTGTAGCTTGGTGGAGTGCCATTCGCGCAGACACGACGCTATCTCGTCGACGAGTGGTTCCTGGGTCGAGGTGGGCGTCTCGTCGCCAATCTTGAGCATGGGCACCGGCGCAGGCGGGCGCGGGGCGGTGGGATCGTGGGACGTCGGGGACACGGGTGAGAGCGGCAGCGCAAGCTGCTGGAGGTGGTCGGCGCGCGCAGACCACTGGGAGCCGTGGCTGCCCGCGCGGTTCTTGGTCGAGCGACGGCGCGAGAGGGGCCGGGCTGCGGACGAGGGCAGCAGCGAGACGGCATCGGACCTGGAGGCCCTCCTGGCGTGCGAGGCCGACGCTTTGGAGGGCGGCGTGGCACTGGTGCTCCCCGTGGGCGTGATGAGGCCGTTGGTGTCGTGGCTGTGCGCGCCATTGCTGCGCTGCTCGGCGCCTTCGGTGGTGTCTGCGGTAGGCGTGGGCGTGGGCGTCGTCTTGCCCTCGCCGAGCACCTCGCGCACCTCGACGCAGCAGCGCGGGAAGATGCCCGAGAAGACTCGCGCCTCGAGCGTCTGGCCCTTGACGCTCGTCAGGCCGGCCAGCAGCGAGGGCGGCGCAACGAGGTAGCCGCGGAACCAGGCGCCGTCCTTGCCGCCCTGCTCAATAATGTACAGCTCGTCGCCGATTTCGAGGGGCAGGTCGGCGGGCGACGAGGGTTGGAACGGGTATGTGCATATTGCGAAGGCGATCCGCGGCAGCGGTCTCCAGCCGGGCATGGCACCTGGGGTCGGGCTGTGGGCGCTTCCGTAGGCGCGAGGGCATCACGGGATGCTTGGGCGGCGCTGTAGTCACCAGAGCGCGTAGCAGCGGTGACAGAGGTCGGCGGCGGCGGGCGTGCCCCTGATGCGGGCGGGCGTCGAGACACGAGAACTGGGGGAACGCGACTCGGCGAGGCGTCGATGGGCTGCGTACGGCACGGTGCGGTGCCAATTGGGCGGGTGGAGGCACGGCGGCACGACAGCGGCCGTTGCTCTTGTTTGTACAGCGTGTATGGGGACAGCCGTCAAAAAACGAAATCGTTCACCTTGGCCTGTTGGGGAGGCGGGTGTCTGCAGCCTCAGGGACGCACAGACAGGGCCTCCGTCAATCATACGCGCGATCCAGCTGCCATCGGCTGCGCTGTCTCAGCACCAGGCGGCCCCACAGCCTGAATGCGCCGTGTTTCAGCCCGCGCGACCGTCCATGCGCGACATTGCTCAGTGGATGCAGGGTGGACTCGGGCGCCTTTGCGGCAGGCGTGACTACGCGTCTTGCTTGCTTGTGTACATCTACATGCATGTCGTGTGAGGACGCGACCTCGCTCACCGTCCACGCGCAGCAGTTACCGTCTTCCCTCACCCTCTGCTCCTCATCCCCGCGCTGCCCCTCCGCCGTTGCCTCGACCCAAGCCCGGGCTAGCTGCATCGTGGACGCGCAGCCTCGGGTCCAACATCCTGCTCTGGGTCCCTCCTCGCGTCGAGTGCTTCATCCTCGCAAGTCGTCTCGAGCTCGAATCTCGTCTCAGCGCTTGCATGTCCACGTGCCTTGGCGGCACTGTGCCCAGCTTCCCTCATGGTACGATACGAAGTGACCTCGGTCACTCTTGACCATCACCTTCAGGTGTTTAGCCAGTGGAGCAGGCCAATGAGTATCACGACATGAGGCAGTCCGAGGACTACCCCATCCAATCCGACCCGAGGGGCAGCGCCCGCCACCCTGCAATGAGTCAGCACGTGTGCATCTGCATTCCACAGTCCGCCAAAACTGCTAAACACCCCTTGCTACCTCCTCATCAGCAAGGAAAGGGGGGATACTTACTGTCTGAGCTGCAGTCCCATGCCCGAGAGGACATTGCACCTATTCACCTCCTTGTCCGTCACGTTCTCCATCTTCACCACGTTCGTGTCATCGAACAATAGCCTCCTGCCGTTGCCCGTCTTGCCAAATGTCTCCCACTTCGGGCTGGTCATTTTGGCTCCGTCGCTAGTCCAGTAGTTCGTCGTATACTTGTTCGGGTTGTACGACCGGATGAACGAGATCCAGTATTGCTGCACGAAAACCTGCGAGGCTTGCGTCCCGTTGTACCAAATGGAACCCAATTCGCCGACGTGCAGTGCTGGCCCGACGTTCCAACGGTATTGCCATGTACTCACCGAAGCGCTGTCTGCGTATGCGGAGGAGAAGTTGAGGCCCGGGCAGATGTACCGGATATGACCGTAGATGTCTGCGGCGACGTTGCGCCAGCGGCTGTCGCTGGAGACATCCGAGGGGCCTTGCCACACGCCCTCGATGGACGTTTGGTCTTTAGTATCCAGGTTGACAAACTGGTCTGCGACGAACGTATACGCCTTTTGCAGCGAAGATACGGACTTTGTCGTGAATATCAATCCCTCGTTTGTCGAGTCCCCAATAATGGTGGGCACTCTTACAAAGTGACCGTTTTTGAACTCGTTGTACGTATAGTCCTGCACGAAGTCGTAATCTATCGTAGGGTTGAACGGGTAGATTGGAGGGTTCTTCGCTCCCGGAAAAGGTATGTTCATACTGCGGACTGCGTTTTGGAAGTCGACGACGTTCATGGTTGTTAGGCATTGCAGATTCTTGCAGCCAGTCTGCTTGAGAAGCGCATTGTATTGGAACTGGCTTTCGGTTACGTTGCGCAGCGGGGGCGTTGCTGGAGACTCGATCGTTGCAGCTTGGAACAGCTTGTCGTCACGTCCACCATAGGCTGTAAGCTGGAAGACGACAGAACCTGCGCCTGCGCTGGCACCGCCGAGGGTGACATGTCCGGGATCGCCTCCAAACTGCGTACTTCGTCAGTCACGCACAAGGGAGGTAAGATCTGTGAAACGAACCTGATCGATGTGCTTGTTTACCCACTTCAAGAGCTGGCGTTGGTCTTTCAAACCATTGTTCAGACTCAGGGTCTTGTTAGCCACAATCTCTTGACTGGCGAGGAAACCATAGGGTCCAACGCGGTAGTTGAAATTGACTACCACGATCCGTTTCCCCGAGGCGCGAACTAGATCAGTTCCGTTGAAGTTTGCGTTACCATTGTTGTTGAAACCGCCACCCTGGATAAAAACATAAACAGGCAACTTGCTCTTGGTGGTTGCATTGGTGGGCGCAAAAACATTGGCGAACAGACAGTCTTCGGACCACTTTCCGCCAACTTCGTATAGTACCGGGTTATTTGTTCCGATGCAGAGAGGGCCAAACTGTCATTGTGTTAAACAATTCCAACGTGACGGAGTGTAGCGTGCATACCTCAGTTGCACTGGTTATGTCGCCATTGTCCGTGAGAGGGTCTTGAGGTGCTGTGAAGCGCAGACCGTCCAATCTGGATGGGCTTCGTGCATACCGCATGCCCGCCCACCGGGTAACGCCATTGTCAAAGTCCAATCCGCGATACTTGGCATACCCGAGATCGACAACAAGCTCGACAGCAACCAATTGCTTCACGCAAAAGGCGAGCAGAAAGAGGAAAACGTGCATCTGTAAATGCAGGGAAAGCGGACACTACAGGCGAGCGCAGCTGTACAGCTAAGGAGAGGAAAGCTCGAAGACAAGTACAAAGAGCGATTTGCCTTGACGACAAAGTGGAGGCCTTTTGCAAGACGCAGGGATGTTTTGAACAACGAACGAAATGAGGACTCAAGAATGCGCATTCATTGAATGCATCGTGGCACTAGCCTAACATATTGAGACAAGGGAGCGCGGTTCAAGCCTACGATCAGTTTAGTTGCAAGGTACCACAAGGGACATATACGCACTCACCAACGGGAACACGACGGATGTGGAGAATCTCACGTCAAGACGCGAAGAGACTCTTATCTACCAGCACCGAGTTACAACAGTGCAGCACTAACGCTTAAGCTTTGGTTGCGCAGCTAAGCCGCAACACCGTTGTGTGACGGGGGGGACGGAGTTTTGTAAACCCCTGACAATCACGCCGGGACAGGTACATGTGCACCATGCGAGTTCAGGGTTGGTCCGACCACGATAGCAGCAGACACGCTGCCCAAAATGCAGCTCACAGGGTCCAGACCGTCCCGCGCGTGCGTCTCTGCTGGCGATGCTATTGGCCTGTTCGCGGACACGCCGCGCAAATTGCTCGTGGCGCAGTCGACGGTGCTCTGACGCGGGAACGCATCGCGGACATGAGGGCATAGATTTGTGGTGCAAACGTCACGAAGATAAAAGCAAGATGTGGCAGTTGGCTCCTCGGGAGTTGTTGCTGAGGTCCAGTTGATGCCAAGTGCACCCCGTCCTTGGCCCTTCCATCACTTGGGGGATCTGCAAATGGCAGATTGACAGTGCGAAACAAATCAACGCTCAGGCACTTCTGTGCCACGTTACAGGGTAAAACAGAAACAGAGCCCGACCGCAGTGCCGCCGACCTCAGAAACAACCGCTTAAAGAGCCGTGGACGCGAAGAAAATCGCAAGTTGGTCAAAACACGCGTGCTGTAGGCCTCGGACTGCCGTTGGGTAAGAACGTACTATCGAATCTGCTGCATTCGAAATAGTGGACGCCATCACCGCTTCAGCATGCATCCATGGATTAGTCTCTACATCGCCAAGCACATACGCCAATGCGCGATCTTTTTCATCATTCTCCTCTTTTTGCATTGGACATCGCGGATCATCTGGCATGGAACGATCTGTGTACCATCGTCCTGGGACATCAGGTCAACACAAGCCTTCTGTCACGAGGCCAAAACTCGGCATTCCGCTAGCACAGCCTCCAGAGTCTTGCGTGTGCATCCCTGTGTACGTCTTACTTGGAGTCTACTCTACTCCGTATCACCATCCTATATGTCCAGTGCCGCGTAATCTACATGTACTTTGGACCCCTCTCGTGCGACATTGATTATACGAGATTTGAGCAGAGCATCTAGGCGGGGATGACTTGGTACGCCGGTCCTCGAGTCCGCACTCGATTTTCCGAAGCGTGTCCCACGTGCATCGTGAACAATCGCTGAGCCGGGCAAACGAAGACTCTACTAGCTTGAGATTGAGCCTCCAACTCCACTGCATAGTGAATTTTCGGCATCAGGCCCAGTGTATAGCGTTGAAAATTTGGTCGATTCGACACTTAGCTCTTCTTGACATATCCATTTACTGTACAAGGGCTCACTATCATACATCGCCCCCCGACGGCGAATTCTCGCCAGTCTAAATCCTTCGACTGCACCCATGCACGTGTTCCTTAGAAATCCGTAACTCGCCCATTATAGCTGTAATCACCCGTAGCTCCCCACCTCTGAGGCTCTACCTTCGGCCCACCAACTTCTCCAGTCCTTGGGTTGACATCGCCCTCAAACTCCGGAGGCGCACCTCTCCTCAAATTGGGGTGTACTTCCTCGCCCTCTGGTATCCTCCTCACCTCGCCTGCGCTGCTATCGGGCGACTGGTTTATTCGGGCGCGTACATCTGCGGCAGAGAAAGAGACTGATGTGGGTGTAGCGGGAGTGGCGGCTGATTCGTCGCGCGGCGTGCTGAACGCCCCGGTGCTCTGCTTCTGCAGGCGATCGAAGATCTCTTGCTCTTCTTTTGGGAGGCGTGGCGGCGCTGGAGTAGTGGGGAATGGCGCAGAGAGGCGCGGTGTGGTGGTGCTGAGAGCGCGAAACGGGATGGCGCGGCGGGAGAGGTGGCGTGGAAGGCGGAGGAGGGTGCGTGTAGACTGCATCGTGATGATAATGGTGAAGAGGTCAAGTTGATAAGCACAAACAATCGTTAGTGATGTTCGAGTGGGTGGAGGCAAAGATGAGGCGACAGCGAGGTGCAGCTTCCTGCCCTGTCCGAAGCCGCGGTTCGGTGGGCCAATCGGAGCGAAGTCAAATCCGCCCAAAGCCCACCGTCATGAAGTTCTGGACTTTCTGTTTAACAACCACCAACAGGTCGTCGCCGTCACATTCCAGTGTACCGGAGACCAAAGTTGTGCCGAATAGTAAGTTTTCGGATCGAGGAATCCGGAGAAGCGCGCGGCCGTTCATGGCTCACCAAAACCATGGAAGACAATGCCGAGCACTTCAGGTTCAATGGCCTTACTGGCTGTCGAATGAATGCTTTAGATTATCGAACAAACCCACTGCATATGTTCTGCTTCAAGAATCGCTGAGCATCAACGGGAACCAGAATGTTTTTATGGAATTCACTCCACTCAGATGGATTTGAAGAGACTATCAGAGCCCTCGCGCTTCGTTGGTAACTACCGGCACTTCAAATTGCTTGCGCCCCTTTATGGCATAATACACATACCCAATAAACATCCAACCCACCATCACAACCGATGAGTAATTCATGTTCTGCGGCGTTACAGGCATAACGCCCGGGAACGTACTAAACACCATTGCCAGTACCAACCAACAACATGACAGTATGTTCAGGCACAAACCGAGAGTTTTTGGCAACTTGAAATGACCAAGCTGGTGTTTTGCGAGCTTCGGTCGTCCGTAGATCATAAAATAGATGATCGGGACGAGGTACGACGCGTAGACGGCGAGGATGGACATGGACATGATGGCGTTGAAGGCAGTGGTGTTGCCGAGGTAGATGAAGCCGAGGAGCATCTGCACCACGGTGACTGCAACAACCGCGCGGACGGGTATTTGGGACGATTGATTGACGTGCGCGAAGTAGCCTGAGAACGGCGTCCCCTTGTCGCGAGCAAAGGCCCAGAAGGTACGGGAGGCTGATGTGATGATGGCTGCCGTGGCAGCAATCGCGATGATGATAACGAACAGGGACAGGATCGTTGCCCCGGCGTACGAATTCGTGGCGTTGTAAAAGATCTGGATAAATGGAAAGCCCGTCGGCGTTGAGAGGAGCTCGTCGAGCGGACCAGTGCAGTACAAGAGCAGGATGCAGTAACCCAAACCCATGATTCCGTTCACCGTCACACTGCCTATCATGGCAAGAGGTACGTTTCTAGAAGCATGAGGAATCTCTTCTGACAGATGACAGGCGGCGTCGTAGCCGAGCAGTGGGTAGACGGTGGACAGAAGGCCCACTAACCAGGAGACGCCATCATTGCTCCAGCCGCTGCTGTTTGTGACCTCGAGGAATACGAACGAGGATGTGTTCTTCTCGCTCATGACGCCTAGCACGATCATGATGACCACCAATCCCACCAGATGGATGACACCGGATATGTTGTTCGTTGCGGGCAGGAGCCTCGAGCCCCAGATATTGATCGCAGCACCATAGATCAGGATTGCCCAGTATAGGAGCAGTCCCTGCCATCGCTTGAGCGCGTATGTGTCATCATTCAGAATGACAACTCCGAGAATTTGTAGCGAGCCCGCGAATGCAGCAGCTGCACTGAGGACGATCTGGCCTCCGACGTTAATCCAACCAACGGACCAAGAGGCGACAGAACGAGTCGCTGGTGGAGACAGCGCGGCTACCCAATGATACTGCCCTATCTTCTATTAGCTTTCTTCTGGTACAGGATGGAATGTTCCAGCGGCTCACCTCCCGCAGTTGGGTAGATCGAAGCGATCTCTCCTAGAGACAGTGCGATGGCTATCGAGCAAATAACGGACACTAATCTACAAGATGTCAGTTTCCTGATCCCCCAAGCTCGAATTTTTGAGAGGACTCACAGATTCCAGAACAGACAAGGGGCACCTCCTGTCGTCAATGCCGTTGAGATGACCGTGCTGAGTGCTTCCCAGGTTGCCATCAAACAAAGGATCAGGTTCATCACACTCCAGACGGAAAAGTCTCTCCTCAACTCCTGAGCGTGTCCGATCTGCGCCAGTCTATCATCGTCGTCGAGAGTGAGCACTGGCTCCAGTTTCCCATTGCCATAGCTGGCGGCATCAGATTGTTGCAAGTCAGGCTTTTGGTCGATAACTTTGGTAGCCGTCATTTTGAAGGGAGTACAATAGAGTCAGAGAGGCCGTGCAACAAGACCAAGCTTTAATAGAAGCCACAGCCTGCGCAACTGTCGATACTCAGACACAGGTCTTGGAGCATTGATATGCCTGTATCCACTTCAGCACTAGCGACCAGGGTGCGTGTGGGGAACCCCGGAGCGCGGGCACTTTCCGCACGCGAACAGGGCCTTAACGCATATCCTCAAGCTAAGATCGGGCCGTTGTATGTCCAGCAAATCGTAATCTAGCAATCATAGGGGCCTAGTCTCCTAAAGTAGGCCTGGCTTTGTCGCTGCAGGGGCACGTTGCTAGTTGGCGCATGGGTTGAGCCTCAAGTCTGGGATCGCGACGGCCAAATTCCGCGTTCCTGGCGACAGCGCTGAATGGAAACCATGTTCCGCACTGTCCATGTCAACAGATAGAGACAGGTATCTCCACTATAGATAGGTGTTTCGTCACTGCAAGATAGGCAGCATTGAGTCTACTGTAATGAATCGAGGGCTCTATGATAAAGATATTGATATGCTCCTGCTCCTAGCGAAATTAGCTTATGTCTTGAGGTAAAAGATAGCAATGCTCTACACTAAACTGATCACAGAAAGCTGTAATGGCCTTGATTCTCCGTTCTTGATATCACTGTAGATACGTGAAGTATGAAGTTGTTATATTTACGGAGGTGCCCATCGACCGAGGCAAGAGCCACACTAATCCGACGCTATACCGTACAGCAGCTCCGGTGCCCCTAAACAATGCATCACTCCTACACATTATCTCAACATTTCATCAGTGATCGCGGCTTACGAACTTTGAGTGGCCCGACGGCTTAAGCGGTCGCTTTTAACTATGGATAGAAGCCAAAGAAGTGTGGGTGCGGCTCTCGATCCGGCAACGCGCCCTCAAACGTATGATTCTAACAGGTGATACTGTGTGAATCAACCGACCCAACTTCCACTGTCCAGTGAGAAAGAGAGGGGGGCTTCAAGGCTAAAGGCTACTATTGACGAAGAACGAGATGACAATGCTGATACTTCCGCCGCGCTCGAAACACGACGCATAAGGTTCCACCGGCGATGAAAAAGAAACGGCTGAATGAGACGGTGCAAATGAAAGGAAATAAGAATCCAGGAACTTCTTGACGCAGCATCGCTCTCGATCCTCAAGAGAACGTCCGATGGATGTGTGGTGATGTGCTGCTGCTCTTTGCCTTATCCGCCTTATAGTCGAATATCCTCCACAGGCATGTCATGGTATCAGTCATTTTGATCACTATACGAAAGGATAGTGATGTGTGGAGGATCATGGCTTTCGTTGCTGTCGACTACGGTGACCAATCGCATGCGATCGCGAATGCAAGGTCTCAAAGCCCCACAGCTGACAAGGCGAGGCGTTACAACCCTGCAGCTGTTTCCTGCCACAGACTTGAGAGGGAACACCAACACCAGCATAATCCATGACCAATGACTATCACATGAAGGCAATCGAAGACAACTCCGCGACCTAAGATGAAGGTCGCCAAGCCTACTAGAAAGAGTCCTCGGGAAAAGACCACTGTGAAAGCAACACAAGCTCGTCCAAAACGCGCGGCTGAGACCAATGGAAAATCTGAACATACGAAATCTCAACACTTCTTCAGTGGCAACCAACAAAACAAAGGCGAACCCGATCTCCCAAACTGCGAGCACGAACCCCTCGATCACAGCAAGCCGTCCATCCGTCTCCTACAAGTTTTGCCTTCCATTTCTCCCGGCGGCCTTCTGCAGTGCCGATTGAACAATAATCAGACGCTCAGTGAGAGCATATATACATGTCTCTCGTATATTTGGGGAGATGAACCTGCTTCGAGACGGGTCATCATTAACGGAGAAAGATTTGCCATCCGAGAGAACTTACGGGCGCTCCTGAACGTTGTTCGAACCAAGTCTCCGCGGAAGACACTGTGTGATCGATGCGATAAGCATCGATCAGAACAGCGTGGACGAACGCAGCCATCAGGTAAGATGGATGGAGAAGTGTGCTTAGCAGCTAGACACGTTTTCGTCTGGCTTGGTGATAGTGAGCCACTCGCGGACTTCTTCAAGTCTCTGACCGCCGTTGATCTGTGCAATTCCCATGTTGTTCGCAAATTTCAGGAACTCAGATCAGGCTGGCGACTACTAGCGGTCACAAATACTGGACACGAGCTTGGATTACTCAAGAGTTAGCGTTGTCAACAAAAAGTAGTCTCCTGGCAGCTGAAACTGTATTTGATGCTTCCCGGCTTCACAAGCTCCATACAAATGCCAAATCTCCGAAAAGAATCAATCGTAGACTCCGGTCGAAATTGGAGCTTGTGCGTAGTACGCAAGGCCTTCGAAAAAAGCCACTGGTTACACTCCTCTTGACTGTTCCAGATCAAGCATGCGCTATTCGTCGAGAAAGAGTGTATTCTCTCCTCTCCCTTGCCGAGGAAGGAAAGCATATCATAGTTGACTACAGTATCTCTGACGAAGAATTTTTTTTCGGTCTTGTCAAAGGCTGTTCGAGGTCTATGTGCCTATGTTCGATAAAGTTAATTACCGCGGTGGTAGGGTTTATAGAGCTAGATTGCGACACGCCAATATGCTCGCGCGGTCTGACTGCCGAGATGGTCATTGACTCATCTCGAGCAGCTCCGAGGATCGGCGTAGAGTCCATATGTACAGTGTACTCTGGCGAATTTTTTATCAGTGAGGTATCTTGGGGATATCTATTCAGTACTTCCAAACGATGCAAGATTGCAAAGAAGATGGGATCCAAATACGAGTCCCGAGCAAGTCTCCCGAACTCGAGAGCACTGGTGTTGACCTGGAACTGGTCCAAGACGGGGTCCCATCCTTCGAATGGACCTTTCGACCCTGGTTCAATTTCCATTTTTCGAAAGTACACCGCAGTCTGAGCCCTTGTGTCGCAACGCAAAGCTTTCCTCCACGCGTCTTCGGATTCTGAATCTATCAGAATGAGTCGCGCGAAAAAAAAAGTGGAGTAGATAGAGCAATGCCGTTTCACCGTTCCATTTTTCAAATCACTCATGTGAATTCCCTGATCGATCTTCTAACTGTACTCAAATTAACAAGAAGATCTGTTCTTCCGTTTTGTTTCTCTGGATGACCTATATGCATCCAACTAATTTGTGCGCCAAGCAGGCCAATCAATAGGCCATTCAGCTATATTCCAACATTTTGAGTACTTCAAGTATCACGGTCACTATCTCGCTCGTACTAACGCCGCCACAGGGTTGGCATGAATGCAGCCGCGGTTCCGTCATTGCCAGTGTGAGGCAAGTTGGGATAGTGTACTCACATACGAAATGGCTCCAAGCCCACGCAGGTCCTAGGATTTCAGTCAGTGCTATCTTCAACACCGCTAGTACTGGATTATTCATTCAACCGACACAAGCATGCCCTGATGGTGACTGACTAAAGTAAAGATGACCTGAGTATCCTTGTGCAATTTGGAGAAACGATCCAGAGTATGCCGCAAAAACAATTGCAGAGACTTATTATAGGAAGTATAATGACGCTGTTAAGCTGCATATTAGATACATGAAGAAAACAGGTTGCCAGGTCCTTCGGGATCACTGTCACGTGATAAGGACCCACATGGCAAAAATTTGCATACAATACCTAGACAAAAACATACAACAGCGAGGATTCACATCTGGTCACCCACGATATTACTAATTCGCCGGTACACTGCTTATATATGGCTGAGCGGACGGGAAGCCTAGTTCTCAGTGTCCTATGGTCGTATGTGAAAGAAAAGTCCAATAAATACATATATATCGTACCAATACTTCCAGTATATCCAGGTTTGTACTATGCCCGTATCCAGGCGTCTGCTTCACCTATGTCGCTAAGTTTGCCCACCAAGATTCCACCCGTCGCGAGCTTCCCCAGAGTTGTAAGCCGTAAATCTCTGTGTAGTAACTCTGTGGAGTGCCAACTAGGTTTGCCGATTCCTTTCCAAGTCAACACCAGCCTTGGGATCTGTTGCTCTTCTGGTCCACTTCAGCGGCTTTCGCGCGAAAGGCTTACGCGACGTGCTCGTGCTATGATCTTCGTTCTCGCCGCCCGTCTTTCGAGCCGCTTTGGAGCCGCTTTGGAGCAGCTTTCGAAGGTCTGAAAGGTCTCGCTAGTCTAGACAGCAGTATCATCACATACGTCACGCCGCAGACTGCGACGAGGGTGATTGCAAATTCTCTAATGTTCACTGATGAGCTGAGGGTGTCCATGCTGAAGACGGAAGTTACGAAGCTGGCTGGTAGGAAGACCATGGAGATACACGTGGGCAATTCAACGCTTCGTGCTTGAAGGACACTGGTGCGGGATTCAAGGACGGTGGAGGCGTTGAAAAGCTGCACAGATGTCAGAGATCGATTGCGAAATAGAAGGAAAATCCTACTTCATCTCGCAGAGACTTAATTTCTTTATGAAGGGTGATGTTTGGAGCGTGTAGTTCCTTCAGCTTCACAACCTCTTCCTTGATTCCCTTGAGGAAAGCGGCGATGTTGCCCGTTGGCTCTCTATAGTGGCAGAGCCCTCTTCATCTTCTCCAAGGAGTTCGTTTTCAAAGTTCTCCCAAGCGTATAGGAGCGACTTGATGGAGTCGTGAACGGCTCTCAAGGATTGGACTGCCGAAAAGTAAGTCTTCCAATTACTGTATCCCGTACCCTCAAATACTAGAGAGTCGCGGTAGGCCTCGTTGAAGAGGAATCCATCCTAGCTAGCATTAGGTTCTGAGCCACAAATCTCAGTCTAAGCACTTAATGAAGGGACCGCAAGAATTCCCATGTGCTCCGAGACCTTCCTGAGCTCGCTTCTGACTCCGGCCAGCTCTTGGTCGACTACTCAGAGAAAAACATTTATATCGTTATTGAAATCATCCTTCTCCCCAGTGCCCCAGAACTGGTCTTGAGGGGATAGAACCAAGCACGTCCATCCATTTCGGGCAGAGTATTTCAAGGATATGCCCGACAGATGACTGGATCTGCTACCGATATGCGGGTACCCCGCAGTCCTGGTATACGATAGGAAGACGCTCATGGTCAGAATCTGCTACTGAGAGTAATGCTTGAGGTACCTCCACAAATATAAAACCCGAATGTCTTCGCATGGAGGATACCACTTTCTTGGCCTTCGTATGAAGAGGTCTTCCCATGCCCAAGTAGTAGTACTTTATCGTGTAAGACCAAGAGTCTTCATATGCTGTAAATCGATAAGATCCGGCGAGCGACATGTGACTAGTGAACTGATAGAATAACCGTTGGATGTTGAATTCAGGCCTGAGCACTGTCAAGAGTTGGAGTGCGACGATTGGAGGTGTTGATCGAATCTGAATCACTCGACCTCGGGCTACACGATCGTCCCGGTCTTCGGGCCAAAGCTTTGGTGGCGCAGAGTTTTCCAGCATGTCAGATAGATGCAAGGGAAAAGTCGAAGATACGACACTCACGCGAAGCTGGGACCACAGTTCCGTGGCAGACCGCATAAAGTGGTGGTCGCAGCATTTTCCAGCCTCATACATATCCAAGCTAGTCCAAATTTCGGCACATATCTTTTGCAAGGACTGCGTGATTAGCGATGGGGCATTAGTGGATGTCACGCACGACAAGGGTCCCAGCCGCTGCCTTGTGGGTCCATCGTTGTGAAATGCATCTGCCAAGCCCTTGACGAGGTAGGAGCAAAGATCGTTTTCGCAGTAATCTTTCCGTATTGAGATGCCTGGACACTGTTGGGGGCGTGAGGCTGGGTCTTTTGCGTGGTCAGATGGTCACGTTATCGTGCTGGCGCTTGACCTGAGGTCCAAGAACACTGTTGCTAGTGCAATACAGCACCCAACCATACTTTCGCTTTCCTGAATCTTTGGGAACCCGTAGTTGCACGCCACGTTGTGCAACCCTTTGACACACGTCCAAACAGCGGACGTGCGGATATCTTGCACGATAACGAGCATCGCAATTTTCTGTCAGCGTGAGGCATCCATGAACTATGGGAGCGGTCATTCCAAACTCAATATGCATAACAAGCTACTGAAGCATAGAAGGATGAACGTGTGCTTCGTTTTTTACTTGTGTTGCTGATCCGGAATTTCAGTTTGCCCAGCAACCTCCTTCTTGCGCCTTGGCTCAGCCTTGAATGACGAAAGCACGTGCAAGCTGATGCGCGGCAGCGGCACAGCCACGATAGCTGCTGCCTACACCAACTAAGCTATTTCCAAGCACATCGCTCTCACTTCCTCCCGGATCATTGGCAAAAAAATACCTACTCAACTCTGGTCTATATAGAGTTACGGCGGTCGATAAAATCCATAGACCCATAGTCTCCTCTATCAGCTACATATATACTGAGATCATGCAATACCGCTGAATGGTAGGCACAACACCACGTCGACATCTCGCAAGGTCTCGCAGTACCCATGCATTGAGACATTGATCATGGATGAGCAGGCATCCTGGAGTGGAACATCGTTAATCGATGAACGCACAAAAGTCAAGGACGACCATATCTCCCCCGAAGACTCACATGCTGCCACATGTGCGCTGCCAACCGGCGTCATGAGCGAGGCGTTGACAGATCTCCCCGGCACAGGCTTCATTACCAATTTCGAGCCTCAGCCATCTCAACCGGCCCCGGCGAACGATGAATTCGGCTCCGGCACAAGCACTATCATTAGTGTACATCCTCCGCCTCCTGAGGTGCCGAGTGCATACATGTCATCTGTTTTCAAAAGTCCGAAAAATACTCGGGCAACTCTTCTCAATTTACCTCCTGAGCTCCGCCAGGAGATCTATGATCACCTGTATCCATCTCAACTGACCCACGTCATCTTTTCCCACACCAATCACAAAGGTAGCTCGGGACCCCACTACGTCTTCCAGGGCTGCAAAGCACCTGACCCATTACTCCCACAACTATGCAGTCGGCCCCCGTTCTCCGGATCCTTTCCAGATCCAGAGAGGTGCACACAGGTTGAGCACGCAGATGCATACGATCTGCGACTCGCAGAGACCTGTGTCGTGCTACGAGCTGAGGTTCTAAGACGAATATGCTACAGGATGTCGATCGCCGCTGCAGAACGTTTCTTCAAGCACTATGGCAACGAATGGAAGAGCAACATTCACCACTTGACCCTTACTTGCGAAGGACACTCGGATTCCAAGTACTGGGATCTCGGCAGCGCCATCGGACTAGTCCAGTCCATCGTGCTGCCCAACTTGGAGAGTCTGAACACGCAAACACGGAGATACACATCAGAAGAACGAGTCCGCGACCTCTTCCTACCAGATGGAGAGTTTTCGAAACGTAATTGGTTGCAGATGGAGTTCAACCGTGCTGTGCGATCCAGAACCAGGAAGCCTTCTCTGTTATGTGGACACTACTACCAATGGGAAGTTTTCCCTCGCCGTACATTGTCACCAACTCCGCTAATATCGATATGCGTGGAGTGGTGGTATCGAGTGTGCCCACGCCGTTGGACTCATTCGCACATTGAGGACCATGAGATGCTGAAAGTGCGGACCGCCGTCCCGGCAGGTGGGTTCACTGATCCCGAATTGCAGCAATTTTGGGACACGATCAGCGAGATGAGCATGGAAAAGTTGCACACAGCGGCGGGGTGGAGGGCGTGGCAGAGTTATTATGATTATGTTGATAGACCATGGTGGTAATTGCTGCAGTAGTCATGTCTCATCCAGGGATTTCCGAGGTCGTCGCTCATCGAACACAGCCACATGGCACCCGCACCACACACATTTCCTATTCCAACTTCCTCACACTCGGCTCTACCCTCAAATCCAACGTATTGCACCTCGTGTCCGCCGTACTGTACGGCCCGCCCGGATTCGGCCACGTGAAATTCGGATTCTGCCAGAACGTGGTCTGGCACTGGAGTCCCACATCCGTCGTCGCAGTCCCCAGATACTTGTCCCTGCATTACCTCAACGTCAGCAACATCTCAACCAACTGACCAGAGGGGAAGAAACTGGACACTCACCCCCCACATTCCCAGGTCTGGTTCACCCCCAAACCCCCATCACCATACCTGTGCCAAACAAACGTCACATTCCCCTCCGCAGCCTCCTCGTTCGTGCAGGTGAATGTCTGCGGCCAGGCAAAGAATCCCGCGTCGCTTGTTTGGCCACTGCTGTACCCAACGCATTTCGCGGAGTAAGCTGCGGGGTTGGAGAAAGCGAACGAGAAGGTTGCAGAAGAGACGGCGAGGTGAGAGGGCGTGCTGTAGAGGAGTGTGGAGGAATAAGTTAGGTTGCTGAGGTGGAAGGTGTGATGTTGGCGGTGTGGGTGGGGGGAGGGAAGAGAGAGGGCGAACGGGGTGAGGAGGAGGACTGAGAGGAGGTTCATTTCTCGTTGGCGGTGTGGAGTTTGATTGGGCGTGGGGTCTTGACGAAGTACAGGATGTATCGGTCGGGGTTTCAAGCGTTGCGTTCCAAGTCGTCGTGCATGCACACGCGCATGCTCTTATACCGCAGACTGGATCGCGAAAATCTCATGACTGACTTGCGTCGTACAGTACGCCGGTCCCAGTTCAAATATCCATTGCTGTGCTGACCATTACGCTGCGCCTTATTGAAAATGGGCAGACAACGCGAGCTTGGAGAGTATGCGTGAGAGTGTATTATTGATACAATTTTCGATCTATTGGTAGCGAAATCAGCTGATGGGGATACGAGAAACTAAAGCCTAAAAGTCGTCGTGATGCTTGCGTAGCATGGTGGGGTGATGGTCACGTTTTCGACACCCGAGCTCATGTTCGTATTCTCAATTACATGAGAGAATATCAAAAAAGGTCTTGGGTTGTGCATAGTCGGATTTCTTATGGGACTAGTTCAACTTGTTATGAAGCCCCGTACTATGTCAGTGAGGAACCGAGCTGGATGGGAGCGTGTTCGCGGTCTCTGGTAACTCTCAACTATACGGGTTTGGCAGGCTTTTGACAACGGACCAGGGTCTAGATTGGACACTTTCCAACTGGGAATCTCTTTCCAGGAGGTCGAAGTATGCATGTACTCCTCTCAGAATCTGCTACGTAAAGCCAACAACTTTCCTTTGTATCTATTCCCGGATAGTCAACGCGAACTAGTCCATATCATTTGAAACATCACCCACCTCAACATTATCAGAACGAACTCGAAGATGACCATGAACTTCAGAATCCCCAAGCTTCCTGGCCACCCTGAGAGCAAGATCAACGCGAAGGCTACCATGACACGCAAATGCGCATTCGACTCCACACGCCACCAACTCCAAGTTTTGATTCCGTTCCGACGTCGTGCAACACCTTGACACGCGCCCGAACCGCTGACGTGCAGCCGCCATCTGCGCACTCGGCTCGTTTGTGCCATGCGCGAGCCGGATAAGGGCGGGTTGCATGTGGACTTGTCATGGGTGGACGAAGACCTACATGGCGCCCTGTTCTTGATCTTATGGAGTGAATGCTCGGACCGTCTGTGGACCGTTCTGCGCAAGTAGATGAACGGCCGAGCTAGCAATTGGCCGCTGTCTAACGCGTACAAGAAGCAAAGTTACGACTGCGGCTACACTGGGAATACGAGGACGTGGATGGCATATCGCACAAGCTGGTCAGGTGAGCAGACGCAGCGTAGCACCACACACGTTTTACTCACTCGGTGTAAGCTATGCTATCAGCCCACGCTCCCGCGCCGGAACAGCACCGCAAAAGAAACCCACACGCAGTGACGAAAGGAGACGGCGCAGGCCCCAAAAAGAAGTAAAGTGGGTGCAACAACAGGCCAGAGCGGGCAAGATTGAAGGGGTTACGAGGGCAGGGACATCCATGTACAACGTAGTGCATGGGGAGGCTCCCAAAAAGCAAATTGGTGCATCCAAAGGACAGGAGAAACAGGAGCACAGAAATCGAAGCAAAGGAATAACGTGACACATAACACCCAACGCCACGAGGCCGCTCATTCTGCGCTTGCCATCCCTTTCCCATTCCCTTCCGCTAAGCTAGATAATATAGTGCCGCGAGGCCAAACTCTACACGGGTATCGCTGGTGTCCGCGAGGACGAGGAGGTCTGATGTGTCGTGAATCGTGAAAGCAAAGGAACGTGGCGTGGAGTACATGGTGGGATAGGGCGTGTCATATGCGGCGCTCGAGGTGCTGGACGCGCGCGCGGAAGCCCTTTACAATCTCGCCGATGCGCCGCACCTTGTCGAACTCGACCTGCAGCTCGTCGATTTCGCGCAGAATGGCCCGGAAGCGCGCGATTTCGGCGTCGGCGTTCTGGATGGCGGCGCCCGCGCGGGTCGACTGGAGGGTTGTCGCCGTCTGCGTCTGCTGGTTGAGCTACGGGCACAGTCAGTATCATGATGACTGTGCAGACCAATTCGTGTAACGTGTTGTCCTGGGCATTCCCATAGCATAGACGGAGCAAGACGTACGTAGTGCCAGCGCTGCTGGATCGAGTACATCAGACGGTCAAAGTGGGCGCTGAGCGCCTGCAGGCTTGTGGGATCCAGGAGGAGACGGCCCTGGCTCGAGGCATGCGACGCGGCGCGCGAGGACGAGGAGCCCTGCTGGGAGAGGGCAATCTGCTGGTGCTGGCGGAGGAGCTGGACTTCGCTCTGCGAGAGGCCCAGTTGGTTGTCGGGGATCGAGGTGGACATCACACTCTCTTAACACCATGGTCGGACACAGAGCACACCATGCAGCCCGCCCGATGCAAGACGAGGAGCGCGCAAATGGGCCCGACCCGCGCAAGAGATGACGATGCGCCGCCGATTGGGACGTGCCGACGCCTATATGTTGCACAGAGGCCCCCAGAGGTGCGCCGGCCAAGCCCAGACGATGGTGCGAACGAGCGCACACCCCCATTTCACCGGCACCCTGACATGGTGGCTGCACGCCGCCCTGCCCCAATCGCCCGCCTGCGTCGCTCCTCTGGAGCAACCGTGCCGTCTTTGCACTGCGCAGAGCCTCCTTGATGCGCACCCAGCGCTCCACGCGGCGCGCTGCAGCACCCGCGCGTTCCTGCTCGACGCGCCGCGCAGCCCGCGCGATGCCCACCAAAACTGCACCCTCCCGCCCGCCGTGGGCTCCCTCAGGCGCCGCCGTGCGTCGCCCGCTGCCCACCTCCAGCTTCTCCCACCGGGCCGGGTCCAGGGCGGCACATCCATCTACCCCTCCAGCTCGCACAGTACCGCCCGAGGGGCGTACGAGGGGCTGTTGCCGAATGCAGAAGGTGCCAGTCGCGCCGTCTCACACACTGTACCCACTGGCTTAGCCGCTGTGAGTGTTCGCCCACGCGTGCGACTGCCGAGGGGCTTCATGCCTGGCAACACCCAAACATGGCATCGCCCCCTGTCCGCGGAAGAACGCAAAGCTGCTGTCAGCTCGTGTGCTGGGCCGACTGAGCGGAAGCGTGGCAGTAGCTGCATTGGATCACGGCCATGGTAACGCGTATCTTGAAGCGTCTGTATTATCTATGTCTACGGCGCAACAGCCGCATCTTGCTGGCGACGACTCTTGTCGCCGCGCGTGTGCGTGGATATATTTCCTCTGACAACGGAAATCCACTCATGGATATCGACCGGGAAAAGAAAAAGGGGTATAAACGTCCAATCCTCCCGCTATGCACAATTCCCAAAGACCGTAAAGAAAAACAGGACAGGCATGCTAAAGCGCCCAATCATAGCGCGTAGTTCTCGGCATGCAGAAAAATCTCGTCCCTTGAATTGCCGCTCCAGACGCTCCTCTGCAAATCTGCGACCGTCTCGCTGACAGCTGTGCGCATTCCTGGGGGTCCACATACGAACACGCATGTTCTTCGTCCAAAGTTGCGTCCCATTTCCCGGAGCAGGAACTTTAGGTCTGGCCGCCCGTACTCGGTTGACCACCCGTCCTTCTTCTTGACCGCAGCTGGCAAAAAGGCGAATCGCATCAGATTCTTCTGGAACTCCGTGGGAGTAGATGGGAATCCAAAGTCGAAGCCCTGTGCCGAGTGCGCAGCCGTGGGAGATGCGATGTTGTGCTGGTAGACGCTTGCGTCCGGATGCGAGTGAAGCGCTGTGCTAATGTCGAGGGAGAGGTTGCGGTCCTGACGGCGGGCGACGATGGGCTGCGGCACAGAGGTGATGAGGTCTGGATTCGACGGGTTGTACTGAGGCACGCTAAGATGGGACCCTGTGCGGCTCACAGGAACCATTCGCCCTTGCGGGAGTGCGGTGATGCTGTCTTCGTTTTCGGCGCGAAGCTCCTTTTCTTTTTCCGCGTCACCTTGCGCCTCGTCGCGGATGAGTGCCGAGTGGCGCTTCGACGAGATACCCGAAACGCGGTGATCGGCGATATTCTGGAAAGCATCATTGACCTTGTCGTGGAAGAACATCGACACAGGTCGTGTAGGTGTCTTTGCGCTGACGAGGGTCCCGCCAGCATTACGCTTCGCGGTTGTGATGTAGAACTGGCATTCTACTGCCTCTGGGGGCGCAAATTCGCGACAAATCCTAAGCTCTTCTTTGAACCACTCTAGTGTCTCGGGACGCTTCAGTGCCCAGATGACGTGCACTTTTCGCGTGACCGCCTTTCCATCGCGCATCTTCTTGATCAACGAGAGTAGTTGCGAGACAATCGCGGTAATGCCACTGCCGCCAGCAATCAACACGACATCATCGAAAGCTTCCAGACGTCGTTGCATGCCGCCATAAGGCCCGTCAATAAACGCGCGATAGGTGTGCCACGGACCATGCTCGAGTGCGCTACGCAGTACTTTGTTGGTAAAGCCTCCAAAGGGGCGAAAGACCAAGACCATGTCTCGGTAGCCCTCGCCGTATTCAGAAGGGAAGTCGTCGTCGCACAAGGAAGCGATCGTGAATGGATGGTTCTCGAACACCGAGATGCCCGGCATTCGGAGATAGACGTATTGGCCAGGTCTCCATTTCATCTGGGTAGGTATGGTGATCTTGATCGCGTTCTCCGGCATGAGGGTAACGGCCGCTTCGTCTCCGATTAGCCATGACATCTTGAATGGATTGGCCCAGTTGAGGTAGAAGACCCGCATGAAGTATGACATGACCCAAATGCCTAGAGTAGCGAAGAGGTAGTTCCAGGATGTGAGGTAGTTGTGGCAGTGCCAGAACACCATCCCGAGGAAGACGATGGCGACAGGTACATGGAGGGAGACGAACAGTTCGTACATCCAATGGCGCAATGGCTCGAGGGAGTGAACGCAAAGGAAACAGAGCGGCACTAGCGCCGCAACGCCAGTGCCGTAGGCGTAGAATCCATCCTGCTTGAAAAATGACTCGAACGCATGTCGAGCTCCTTTCTCCCAGATTGGTGTGATGTAGAAAGGCACGGTGTGGATGATGCTAAGAAGCAGACACAAGTATGCTGCCCACCGATGCAGCACATTCAGTCGCTCGTGGCCAATCCCGGTGATTAGGGTGATGATGTTTGCTTTCATCGATAGTCCAACAATCCAAGGCATCAGAGCAACCGCCATCATGCCGGATCGGATCGCCACGGGCGGTGATCCAAAAGCGATGCTCTTCCAAAAAAGTGGCTGTGGAATGAACGTGTAGCAGATTCCCAAAGCCAGAGCACCAGTTACGATAACGCAGGCAGCAAGCGATGGAAACACCAGCGGTCTCCATCCTTTCCGGATCTGGATCTCTCGAATCGGGCGGTAGAAGATGAAGCGAAAGCAGGCCACGGTCTTGTTGATGAACCCGAGTGACGAAACACTGGATTGCGACTTTGGAGGGGAAGGAAGTGGCCCCTCGCGTGGAAAGAACTTCACGGTTGACTTGTCAGTATACAAAACTGACATCTCGTAGTCGGAGTCGGGGGAGGCGATCTTCGCGGTTTTCAGTACCTCTTCTTGGTGGAGAGCGGTCCGTATCTTGTCCGTGAACAGATGGTAGTACCGCATGAGGCCAGCGACAACCAGCAGTGGTAAGCAGAAATAGACGTAGGCCAATGCATATTTGCCGCTCTTGTTCCAGGGATCTCGCGTGTTGGCCTCTATCAGGCCTGGCGGACTCGTCGAATTGACTGGTAGGTTTATCCGTCGTACGAGATTCGAGAGGGAACCAGCCACCTCACGCTCGGCCAGTGAGATCGCGGCCTCCAAGTGCTCCAACGCAACGCCCGCCCCTGACACCAATGTCTCCGGAAGTGCTGGCATGTTGAAAACTTGGTCCACAAGGATGCGAGACCGTAGAACCGGCTGATGGAACGCCTCTGCCAGCAGAAGCAAATTCGAGAGCGGACGGTTGACCTGCGCCAGAACGCTGACGTCGGTAGGCAACGCGTGAAGTAATGGGCTAGATCCTTTACTACATCGAATACGACTCCGGGTGCGCGGTGATGATGCAGTGTAATTCGGGTTTTGGTTTGGTGTTGTTTCTGCGGAAGGCTGAAGAACCCTGTGCGACGTTGTTCGAGACACAATAGCGAAGACCCAGCTCTTTCGTTCCAACAGCAACTTGCGCAACTGATGCTAAGATTTGTAGTTTGGGAGAGAGAGGACAAGCGCAGTACAAATGGACCACGCTTGGGCTTTGATGATCAGATGGCGGGCGGGAGCTGTGCCGCTAGCGATCCTTATGTCCCTTGCTGAAGTGGAGAGCTCGTTTGCAGGGTCTAGGGTGCCTGCGTACCCGCAACCAACAGCATTTTTGATTCTACCGCTCGCACCGCACAAGTCTCTACGCTATTGGACCAAGATGTGATAATGATCGCTCGGTCAGGGTGCCGAGGAAGCAAATTGACGAAAAGGGACGGGCAATATCGCGCTCCCTGCTCGCATTGGGGCCCTTTCCGCGATGGGGCACCAGCATCTTGAGCACCATGCAGCTCCTGTCTGTGAGTGGCGAGCGCAACGCGAAGCCAATGACTGTGGGGCGACCTGACTACTGGCGGACTACGCTAAGCGGGAGGCGGCGTCGATGCAGCGGATGGATTCGACATCCCGCGTTACCGCGCGTTGGTGAGACTGACGTCTTTGCAATCATGCAAAGCCGCACGGCAGACACACCGTGACTTTGGCCGGATGAATGCAGTCTCATGTCAGCCCTAAAGTGAGCAGTTGATTGCAGTCAAAGCCCAACAGTGTCCGTCTACCTCGTCTGCGACCGATGAACGGGAAGTGGTTCCGCATGAGCGCCATCTCGTAGTATGGCAGTCGAATCAGGGCCAGATTTCGCGTACGGCCTCGGCAGCAGGACGCCAGTGCGGAGTCGCCATTCTTCCGTTGCGGCGTGTGCGCGTTCGCATGACTGCGCGCACTCAGCGAATGGCGACGGGGGTCGACGTTGCATGAGACGGAATGTGCAGGTTGTGCATACAAAGCGGGGGTCGAATGGTGTTGAAGGTAGTCGGTTGGCTGTGGAGTGCCAGGTAAGCGCCCAGCTATCCAAATCCGTACTAGCGGTCAATCAAGCTTTGGCGGTGTCGCTGTGCATTGGGAATCGCGATAACCTTGGCTCCACATGCGATCTCTGTCGAAGTATGTGACCGAACAGGTTATCTTCCAGCAACGAACAAGGAAGCTGTTGGAGATCTGGATGGAAGGAGCGTTCGGTGCGCTGTGCCTCCACTCTAGCTTGAACAACTCAAGCTCAAGTGACTTACCCAACACGACAGTGACATCGTAGTACGGCACGATTCCTACAATACCGAGCATCTGGGACAACAGTGTATCCACTGGTCCACGTTAGCACCACGTTCTTGTAGCACACCGTGCCGTCAATGGCTCCCAGGCTTCAGCCCAACACGCGGCCCAGCCTACGCATCTCAAATCATTGCCACTGCTTCGAAGCAGCACTGTCACAGCCCACGGTCTTCAAGTCGGCCTCTCACCGTGTCCTAGCAACCGCTTGAGGCATGTAAACACCGTGATTTAGGCGCCCAGCGACCCATATCCCGACCCGCCCACCCTGCATGCTGAACACCACCTACGTTGCCGCCAGCCCTACGCGCATAACCATCCATCCACCCCGCGCCCCGCTTCGCAATCCAGGCACAACCCCCTCTTACGCGCTCTGTGGCTGCAATTGCAGCTCTTCGAGGGCATGCAGAACGTGTTCCTGCAGCCTAACTTTGTTCCCGAACCATCACAGACGCCGAGCGCTTAGATCTGGACTGCTGAAGGCGCGTACCTTGCAGGCCGATAGGGGCTCCTCCCCTACGTCAGTACAATCTACAATACGGCGTAGCGTAGTCTCCACCAGCGCTCGAAGCGGTAGTTGCAATTGTTTGCAATCCGCATTCGACACGTCGTTCATATCGCGGCTCGCACTCCGGCGATCTTCGCAGAGCCCAACCCCCAAATGTCTTGCGCTGAGCATCCTAATTCCCAAGTCCGGCACGGGACCACGCCCCTTCCGTCCCGCGGCGACCCGCGTCCTTGCGGCGTCGACTGCGCCGCAGGATAATGTCGCGACGGCCCGCCCCAACGTCCATCGTGCCTGCCTGCTTCAACATAGCCTCGAAGTCAATCTGTCGAGTCGGGGCCGAGTGCTGCGCTACTGCGGGAATGATCGTCTTACGAGATGTCGGCAACGTCGAGTCGAAACGTGCCTCCAATCACATTGTAGGGTGAAAATAGGCTATGCTGTGCGACCGTATTGGATCTCGCTTCCATGTGGCGCGTCGTCTATGTGCTCAGCATGAAGAGTCTCTGCGTCTGTCGATGTCAAATTGTAGGGGCGCTTCCTTTCAATGTGAACGGCGCGGATGTGATCGTTTCTTTCCCAGCTCCGCCTAAGGTACTACCTCGTCACCACACTTCAAGCCAAATGACCATCACACCGCTCTGACTCGCACGTGCGCGACATGGCCCAGAATGAGCATCTAATCCTTTCTGAGGCAACCCATTCGACAAGTAGGCGCGGGCGCATAGGCTCCTCCATTTTCACGCTTTTTAGTTCATCTTGTGCAACCTTTGCGCCGGGCGTGGCGTGGAATAAAACCAGCTTTTGTAGCGCATATTACCTTCACAGCTTACTTTCATGTGGTGAGCACGACCGCTCACCATAGTGATCGAGCTAGGTAACTGAAAATGTATCGGCGTATCTCGTGGACACAAGGCATAGATTAATGAATCTCTATGCTGAGATCACGGAGAAGGAAAGTCAAGGCAGTCAAGTGCAAACACACCATACCCTATTCCCGAACCCCCTTCACAGCCTCACAGCCCTCCCCTCCCGAAAAGCCCCCGGATCTCTACGCAGCGCCTCATGCAACATGCCCAACGTCAGACCACGCCTCTGATCCAGCAAACACCGCATTGTTCGTAGTATCGCCCGCGGCCACCGCACAAACCGCGTCCACTCTACCTCGCCATCATCCGCCACCGCCTCAACCACTTTCTCGCACCACTCTACCATCGCTCGCATGGGCGTAGTCCGCATGGCAGCCTCCGGCGCCCACAGGGGCGAGGTGATGAAGCGCACGCAGCAGAAGTGCGCGATGAGGACGCTGCCTAGGGTCCTTGTTGGGGAGAATAGCGCGAGGACTTGCGCGCGGGGCCAAGTGGTCAGGATGACGAGGCTGAGCATGAGGGCTTTGAAACTGCGGCGTGGGTCGGGGTTTGGGTTGAGTGGTACTTCCGCGATGGTTTTCCAGGAGGTGATGTCCTCGAAGTTGAGAGCTAGTCTGGCTGGGAAGAGGGGGTTTGTGGCAGCCTTTGGGAAGCTGGTCGAGATGTGTTCGTCCTGTGGCGGTTGTGAAAGTGCATTGGACTCAGGTGCAGCTGGTTGTGCGTTTTCTGGACGAGTCTCTAGGTCCGTGGAAACTAGTAGTGGCCGAAGTATCTCCACTAGTTGAGCAACCATGGCACGCTCAATGGCTTGAGCTTTCGAAGATGCTAGGAATGGTGCGAATTGGGCGAGAGATCGCAAAGCCTCGCGCGCAAGTTCCTGATCGAAGACTGGAAAGCTCTCCATTCTCCACTCCAGCCATGCCCCATACATCCCTGTGTCTATCGTGAAAACGCCCTTGATTTGATTGGTGAGAATCAGCTGAGAGAGCAGAGCGCATCCCCGCAAGGAAAGTATATGGTCAAGGAGTCCATCGGCTAAGTATGATGACTGAAAAGCAAGCAGGTAAGAAGTGGCAAGCATAACGTGAGCCTCATCTGCGGAGGTAGGCCATCTTGTGAATGCCTCTTCCAGGCCTACTATGGCTTTTTGGCGATACAGTAATGCTCTATGATTCCCTGGATCGTCACTGAACATATCGAGATGGGAACCAGCTATCGCGAGCATGCCATGCATGAGATAATCGTACTAGGATTTTCAGCTTCAATGTGACTTGCATCATGTTACACGTACCTGATGACTAAACCTCGGTATGTCTCTGATCCAAACCATTTCATATTCGCAGGGTATACAGGGGTGAGCGGCAACTATAAAATGATGGAAGAGGCGCATGTCGTTCGCACTGTACGTGGAGTGCATCGGCGATACGGAGATTTGGATTGGCCGTCGTGGCGTTTTGAGCACGTCAGAGACAATACGTTCATGTTGAGTGTATTTAAAGGCTGTAGGGTAAGTGCAGATGCCTGTGTACCCGAGTCAAAATAGAGCACTTTCGGAGCATACGAGTGCTCACATCCACGCTTGATGCAATTTGCGCAAGACGGCCATGTTTCCTGGCACTAAAACAACATATCAGTATTGTAAGTGTGTATCGGAAGACGAGTCTCACCTTGACTTTCCTCTTCTTACAGCTGATACAGCCTAATCTGGACTTGGTGTGCTCTCGCCTTCTGCGAGCACTTGTTTCGGCACGGGTGGCGTCACTTGGTGGTGGGCCGGCCTCGGGCAGCTGTGGAATGTTGTGGACAAACTCCTCGAGGTGCGGCCTGTCCAATTGCCTGGTAATCGTTCCAGTAGAGTTGACTCCATTCACTCCTTGAGGACTCATTTGCGTGCTCTGCTCAGCGTAGCAGGAAGGCGCTGGTGCTTCCTCTCGCTGGTTTGTTACTTCGGTAGCAAGGAGTTCATCTATTCCTGGCACTGACAACCAGCCTTCGAATAGATCATCTGTGAACATTCTGCACGCTTATCTAAGAAGTTTCGTTGATGTTCGAATTCAATCACAGCCTTCCCGTGTTCAACTAGGCCGCTAAGCGCTTCTGTGTTGGCGAGGAAAGTTGATGCCTAGTCGGCAGTACGTAGGGCTGCCAAGCATGCCATTGTGGCCTATCCGGCGCCCTGGACTAATGTGAGGGGTACGAATACGAAGATTGGCTTGGCGCTACATACGTTGCAGCTGATGACACAAGGAGATGTTGACGATCGTAGTCCGAAATGGACGTTGTGTGGTTTTGAGGTAGTGACGAGAAAAGCTTTCGGAAACATTGGAAAGGGCGCACCATTGACGCCCCGCAGGTGGCGCTCATCAACCCGATTTGATCATCTGGTACCCAACTTGTACTCAATTCAAGTTCACTGACCTCTCTATCTAGTTGCCACCGCGACTTGTAATCCGAATATAATACCCATCCGGATCCGTTACCCTAAAATCCATCAAACCCCATTCTTGCTTCGCAATATCAGCATCAAGCTTGTACCCTGCGGCTACCACTCTATCCCGCTCAGCCATGACATCGTCAACCTCAAGCACAATCTCCACACCCCTGTTCGGCTGTCTGTACGAGGCTCGGTCCGCGAGCGTGTCTGGCGTGGGTGACTCGATAGCACCTATATAGATAGCGTCGCGCCTCAAGTAGGCGTATTTTCCTTTGCGCTGGAGGAGTGCGAAGTTGAGGATCCGCGTGTAGAAGTCGAGGAAGACGTCCAAAGATGCTGGGAACAGTTCGATGCGCATGGAAGCAGGCATACTATTGGTTTTGAACTGGGAATAAAGTTGTTCAACACTACATTGAATGTGGTGGCGCGATCGAGCTTAGAGAGTCGCTGCATGCTTTTGTAGCCGTTTTGGTGGTTCGTATTCGTCTGCCATGCAGGGTCCAGAACCTTTGGGCTGACCAACGCCTCGCTATCATCACTAGCATCCGACCAGACCCGTCCATCCTGTGCGTTTCGTAAGAACCATGAGCAACGAGGAAAAGGGACTTCTTACTCAATCATTTTGTCTGGATCAACCCCCAGTCTCAATTTCTCCAGAACAGCACATACCGCAGAAATCCGAAACTCCTGACTCTCCTCGTGCGTCCAGTATGGTCTCCACGAGTGAAGCCGCATGTGGTCGCTTCCGAGGGTCCATCTGGAGCATGTTCTCGATCCATAGCAATGGCGAATGGTCTTGCTTACGCACTAGCTTGTGAAGCTCGATCAGGTAGTCAGTGAGTCCATCTACGTTCTTCTGCACATGCTCTACTTCTGTTCCATGTGTCTCAAGAAACCTTCGCATGAACTCGACGTCCTTGCCTGCGAGTATGGTGGTCATTTCGAGGTAGACCACGCCCAAGCTCCAGATATCAGCAGATTTGTTCCTCGGTCGGCAGTCCGCGACTTCTGCAGCGCAATATCGGGGCGTCATGCCATTGACCATACTGACCGTTGTATCGCCGTCTGCGCCAGAAAAGTCGAACGAGAGCCCGAAATCCGCAAACAAAATGTTCCCATGGTGGACCAGGATATTGCGCGGTTTGATGTCCTTGTGCCGGATCCCTGATTGGTGGAGATAGGCAAGTCCGCTCGCCAGGCATCCAAAGAATGTTCGTAGCTCGATGTGATGACCAGCATTAGCAACTTGGAGATACTCAGCAAGGTCTAGATCCGCAATGGGGGTCATTATTAAGCCCAAGTTAGCTGGACTTGTGTAGCTGCCCACGTACTTCACAGTGTGCCGATGCTTCAAACGCTTGAGAATCTGTATCTCCTCTTCGAGTTGTCGCATACACTCGATGCTTTTCTTTCGAAATACAGAGGGCCGAGACACACATTTACGTGCGTACTCTCTGAAAGTGATCAGACTGAAGACCTTGTCAACTTCCCCGAAACCCCCCTTTCCAAGAAGTTTTTGTCTTCGAAAAGGGACGGATTCCTCATCTGCAATGATTTGATGCGTACCATTTTCAGCTCGCTCAAGGCTCATGGCAGGATCTAGGATAAGACGTTGAAGCCTGTTAAATCCCTCTTTCTGAGCAGTTGACAATATGTCAGGTAGGTTGTTTTCTGACACGGGAAATCGGTAGTCTGAGAAACCGGCATCAACCAGACGCTCAAGCATGTCTAAGCATTCCATATGTCGTAAAACGATGTATGTTCGAGGCGCTTTGGCTGCCACTGGAATCGAGCAAATCTCTAGTAGCCGACTAATCTCGGCAACTTCGGCATACGAGTAGGATCCGACTCTTCGGCTATGAAAAAAAATATCAAGTCGCTCGAGAGGCTCCATTCTGGTGCTCAATGTGTTGAAAGGAATGCTCGGTATGTTTTCTTGAAGGATATGCGAGGTATACTCCTTGAGAACGGTTTCAAATTCTGTCCCACTGGTATCTAGCTGCCAACGGGCGTTCGTTACTGACTGCGACGATTGTATAGCATCTTCAACATTCGCCATAATGTCTCGATGGTTTGTTAATATGGTATCGTCAGTGGCGGAGACCACGTTCTGAGTTACTGATTCGGATAGAGTCCTGGCGTCTTCGTACTTGCTTTGTCTTGCGAGGGTTGACGTCAACCACAGGACGGTATAGGAAACATCCCAAGGACTCAAACCAAGAGTATTCTCTTCTTGTCTTGCGACCGCAGTTCTCAATGCCTTTTCAGCATCTTGTAACTCGTTTGTGTGCCAATACACCACCCCGAGAAGACTCAGGCAATGGTACCAGGCAGATGCGTCTGCTCCTGCGTCTGGCCATTTCCCAAGGCTCGGCACTATATCCCGTAACATGTACTCAGCTTCACTAAATGCTCCGATGTTGAACAGCGTATATGCAATTACATAAAGGTCTTCCGTAGTCCTTTTGTCGTTCTTCCCTCGCCAAGCCAAAATCGCAGACTTCCAATTCATAAATTCGTCTCTTGCTTGATTCATATCGTTTTGACCGTAAAGAGCTATGACCCAATGGAATCTCAAAGCCAGAGCGTCATCGTCTTTTTGTTGACTTTCTGCGCACTCGAGCCATTGGGTCACGATCTGAACCGTTTCGGTATACTTTTTCTGGCTGTTCAGAGAAGCACATAGATATGTTGCAATCTCTAGTACTCCTTCACGGTCGCCGCCAAGGTTATATATGAGCTCGTGTTCAAGTACAGCTTTGTGATAGTATCGCTCTGCAAAGATGTATTCTTCATCATGGTGATGTTGTTGAGCTCGCCTGAATGTGTTTTCCCAATTGTGATAATGCTTTTTAGCTCGTGCCGCTGCTATATTTTCGAGAGCCGGTGGTGGTTTCGTAGAAGGATATGAAGCCGGATAGGATGGTATCGCGACGTCGATACTGAAAGGAGCGCGAGCTTGGCCGCCATAGCTTTCAACTTGCATCATTTTGCTAGCGGATCCGCGATGTATCATTTCTGCTCTCAAAACAATACCAGTCGGCGTTCTCCAGCAACTAGATCGTGCTGAGAACAGTATGTGAGAAAGCTCACGACGTGTTGTCGGAGTGAGGGGTGGGACGAGGCTGAAGTTCGAGATTGTTTACGCCTGCAGGCTGCAACTTCCCCATTTGCCCAGCCCACCCAACTGCGCCACGTACTGTGTAGCGAATCATGACAGTTTCATCTGAAGAGCATCCACGCCAAACTCGCAAGGGTCGCTGGCAGGCGAAAACAGAGTCATCAGCGAGTTACGAAATGGAACACTTTGGATACAGTGGAGAATATGTAAATCCTTACATACTCTACGGTACTGTGGTGGCTAATCGTTGAGACTCTTTGTTCTGTCTTCCAGATGGCTCCTGAATAGGGTGCACTCCTGTCTCGGAATGGTGATGAACGAGACATTGCTTCAAGACAGCGATGCTCTTATTTACCTGAGCACGGAATTGCATGCAATCTAGCCAGATCAATCATTATGGGCCAGCAATCGCCCCGATCCAACGCCAAGCGCGTCTGGACACAAGCTGGGGATGATCAACTTGACAGCCTCCGTAACATGGAAGGAAAGTCTTGGGCCGACATTGCAATCGCTCTCAATCGCACTGAATCAACTGTCTAGACTCACTACCGTCAGTACCACAATGCACGAGCCTCGGCCGCCGAGGACTGGACTGCAGAGACGGACAAGTCAATCATTGAAGGCCGGCGCCCAGGGCTTTCGGTGAAGCAGATCGGTGTTCTGATGAATCTCTCTCGGGTGAAGCTGTGCAAGGCCGGTGGACCAAGTTGAAGCAGCAGTCGAATCGCACGCCGGATAACGTCCTCAAGACACCGCGACGAAAGGATGTCATCTGGACCGAGAGACAGGACGAGATTATGCTAAGGTGGTTGAAAGAGGGTCGGCATGACGAAGATCTTGCCGATGTTTGGGGGTTTCAAATCGGCGGGTGATATCCAAGCAAGACGAAAGGCGTTGTAAAAAGAGAGACCGCCAGTCTACACGCGGGTAATGGTTCCAGAGAAACTGTCTCAACGCCAAAACTCGATGGTTCCATGCTTTCTTCGGGATTTTTGGCAGGCCCGAAGTCTTGCTGTCCACCTTTTTGATTGGCGTTGTGGAGACTAGTAACGAAGTTTCGTAGCGAATCGATGAAGTGCGCCCACCGCCAACTCCCAGAATACCGATACCCATCAGTATAAAAACGCAGCACTCCCCAATTCAGACCTACACAACTTCGCTGGCAACTAAACATAACATCATTGGCAATCTCAAAAATGCAGGGATACCTTTCCTAAAATTGATCAGACCCAGGCGATATGGCAGTCATCCGCAAGTCCAAGCCACGACGAAAAGCCGCCTTGCGGACAATACCTGCTTGAGCTTACTGCACCCCAATGCGAAGCGAACGAGGCTCCCCCGCCATATTCGGAATCCGCAGGACTGAGCCATACAGTCGGATTCTCCAGTTTGCAAACTAGAAATCGGGTTGAAATATGCCTTCGTCCTCATCATGAATTTGATTTCGTTGCACTCCGCCATCAGGACCATGCAAGACCACTATAAATCCAGGACGGTATTGATGCTTGAGCTCGCTCAGGCGACCGCTGGACTTCACTTATTGGTGGGGTGCCTAGGATGGTGGACTGATTTCTTGCACGCCGCGTGGCTGGAGAGTCGGAGGGTTAGTGCTCGTCGCGATATCAGAACATAGTTATGCAATGCACAAATGACATATGTCAAGGTCTTCCGAGATGTGCCTGTCAAAATGTACTTGTTCGGCCCCTGCAGAGTGCATTGTGGGACCGATGCACGTCATTCGAGATGGGTGGTTCAGTCTTCATGCGCCGTGATTGGCGTTGAAAATCCGAGGTTCGCAACAGCGGTGAAAAACCTCCAAATTCCACGGTCAACTGTTGGCGCCCGACCTCTTCCCAGCGTTTGTGACAGTCGAGGTCTCCACAGCATGGCCGAATGTGCAGGGAAGGACGTGGGAGGGTCGGCGTGTGTCGTGTATAGTGAGGCTAACAACAACTCGGCGTCATCGGGGACAGCAAGCCCACCCCGTCACCCGCAGGTCACGATGGTTCCCGCTAGCGAGGCGGTACGTGGCGGTGTGTCGTGTGAGGTGTCGGCACGGGGCCTGTGGTATATATGTAAAGATGTTTCTCGAAGGTGGCTTCTTGGCGGTGACACTACTAGCCGTTTCCCGCTACTCGGTTCGCTATGAGCCGCAGCAGCGTTGACGTCTGTTCACTCCATTCACTGCCCGACTGCAGCAGCTCCACGACCCGCAGCTCCCGCAGCTCCCGCTATTCTTCCTCAGCGCGCCGCCGTCGCCTGGTCTACAAGCGCCCCTACGCTGCTGCCGCTGCCCCGAGTGCAGCATTGCGCGGCTTGTATGTGCCGCCTGGTGAGCTTGGAGCCCCCGCCGCGCTGCGTCCCAGGCGCCCACCCATCGCATCGCAGCTTTACTGACACGCCGCCCAGACCGCGACAAGATGCCCTCGATACTGTCTGACGAAGACAAGCAGACGGTGAAGCGCACCGTGCCCAAGCAGAACAACAAGATCTTCGCCGTCGCCGTCGCGAAGCTGTACGTCGCCTACCCGGACAAGCACACATGGACCTACACGGGGCTGCAGGGCGCCGCCGTGCTGGCGAACGACCTGGTGGGCAACACCCTCTGGATCAAGCTGGTGGACATTTCGGTACGTGCACGCAGGCCACTGCAGGAAGAGACGCTGATGTGAAGTAGCCGACGAGCCGCGGCGTCATCTGGGACCAGGAGATCTACGACACCTTTACCTACAACCAAGACCGCGTTTTCTTCCACACATTTGAGCTCGAAGACTGCCTTGCCGGTCTCTCGTTTGCCGACGAGAAGGAGGCCAAGACGTTCAAGAAGAAGATGGACGACCGCGAGAAGAACGCCCACAAGAACACCAAGAACAAGCCGTTCGGAGCGGCCGTGGGCACTGGAGGCGGAGCGCCGACAAACGGCCACAAAAGCCACGGTCTTCTGGGCGGCATCTTTGGACACAGGCACTCGTCTCATGCGCACCAACCGCAGTCTATCATCCCACCCACCGTCACGTCGCCCACCACCACGAGCCAGTCCAATGTAAGCAGCGCGAGAAGCTCCGCCATCGATACGAGCGATCCGTCGTGGCAACCGCTGCTGAAAGAGCTGCTGGCCATGGGCATCACCGAGGACCAGATCGAGGAGAATGCCGATTTCATCAAGCTGTACATTGAGCAGCGCAAGGCGAATGAAAAGGTTCAGGCGGAAGAAAAAGAGAAGAAGGCCCGGGCTCCTCCACCCCCTCCTCCGAGTGCGCCGCCATCAAAGGTCTCTCTGAGCCCTCAGAATACCGGCACGTCCTCAAAACGCGGTCCTGCGCCCGCACCGCCGCCAGCACGCAGGACGCGAACAGACGCCTCCAGTATCAATCGTGCTTCTTCTGGAAGTCCGGCGCCGCCCTCTCCTCCGCGACAAGCAACTCCTCCGCCACCGCCCGGCCCACCGCAACCCAAGTTCCGTGCGCCGCCTCCGTTTGCCGATGCCGGCAAGCTTGCCAACGAGCCCCCGCCGCCGCCAGCGAGAGCCCGAGCTTCGTCCAATGTCGCAAACCCAGGACCACTTCCTCCTCCACGACCCCCGAAGACGCCTGTGGAAGACGGCGACAAACCCTCAGCGCCGAGATTTGGTGTGCCTCCGCCATTCGCAGGCAATCGCGTACCTTCGGGACCACCGCCGCCTCCCAATCGAGGACCAGTTCCTCCACCCCCTCCAGCACGCGATACTCCTGCCGGTGCTTCCGGTGCACCCCCTCCTCTACCACCGAAAACTGCTGCAGCACCAGTACCCCCTCCGCCGCGACCAGCCCACAATGCTCCTCCACCGCTACCGCCTTCCGTGTCCCGTCCTGTCCCGGCAGCACCAACAAACGCAGCTCCACCACCCCCGCCTTTGCCATCATCCAGCGCACCTCCACTGCCACCTCCTCTCCCGCCAATGAACAATGCGCCGCCCCCGCCGCCGCTCCCACCAACGAACAACGCGCCGCCACCGCCACCACTCCCCCCTACGAACAATATACCTCCTCCGCCTCCAATGCCCGGGAAAGCGCCGCCACCACCTTCGGGTGCCGCACCTCCGCCGCCGCCTCTCCCTCCTGGCTCTGGTCCGCCACCGCCGCCTCCGATGCCGTCCGGCTCTGGTCCACCACCTCCACCGCCTATGCCAGCTGGTGCTGGTCTACCGAAGGTTCCAGCTGATCGAGGTGGTTTGTTGGCCGATATTCGCGGTGGTGCACGATTGAAGAAGGTCTCGGATCAAGAGAAACGAGACCGAAGTGCTGCTGCAGTTCCTGGGGCAGAGCCATCCACAGGAGCATCGGGTGGCAGTGGGCCTGCAACGCCGGGTCCTGAAGCTGGTGGTTTGGCTGGCGCATTGGCAAGTGCGCTTGCAGCGAGGAAGGCCAAAGTTAGTCATAGTGGTAAGTGCATGATTCTCTGTAACAGATGCTGATGCTAATGGCTCGCAGACGATGAAGATGACAAAGACGATTGGTGAATGAAATACTCGTGCACGATCAGGAATTTCACGTCGACACTGCTGACCGCCATCTCATCTCTCTGCCTCATGATCAGAATGCAAAGAAGCACGACGAGCCGAGAGGTTGCGGTAAAAGGCAGGCGGTCGGCTTGGCCTGCAGGTTGAGCAGAGATGGAAGATGCGCATGGGAAGTGTTGTAAATATCTGGGTGATTGACACAAGGATCCGATCAGTGTTGCGGTCGGGCTGGTCAGATGAACATAATTTATAGAGCAATAGTATGCTTGACAGCATTGCTAGATTGTCAGTTATATCGATGGTAGGAAGTCAACATTCAATCACTAGGCTCAAAGAGCTCTACAGGCCCAGCGAATCGCAAGATTCTTTCCTAATTCGTCACTCCTGTCAGCGTCTTCACGCTGCGTCACCGCTCAATTTTTTTTTCTGGTCTTTTGCAACGAAGCTCCTTCTCCCGGTTGACATATAGCAGTACAGCGATTGCGCCCAGTTCACCTCCAGCCCTCTTCACCGCTGACGCCTCTTACCGCGCCATCGCAAAGCCCCGCCCACAGCGAATCCCTGCCCATCTGCCTTGCATCCTGAACGACATCCCACGACCCGTCCAATGAGCGCTTGCGTTGAACGACCAGGAACAGCCGGAGCCGGGGGCCACGTTCCGCGCTAGTGCCTCATACGGCCGTTGTTGCGAATCGCGCATTGCTCCGCCCCAGCGCAGATCCCACTGTGGGCGAACTTTGCTCCATGCTGGCGGGCGTGGGGCCAAATGGTGCGTTTGGCGTTATTGGGCAAGGGGCCTGCGAGGGTGGACTGAGATATAAGGATGGGAGGGGTGTCAGATTGCTGGTACGATCCTGAGAGCTTGACTGAGGTTGAGTCTAGCTTCCTAGTGTCTGGAGCATTGTCTCCGAACTTTTCACGACGTTCATCCAACCGTCACATCGAAGATTATTTTGGCATGACGACTCGAGTCGGAAAGCCAATGATGGCCGGTGAGATGCTCGACCGAGAGAACGATTTTGCACCACAATTCGTGGAGAATCCGTTGGAAGTTACTTCGCGCCGATCGTTGAACGCAACGCCGGCGGCGTCCATCGTCGGAGCGTCATCAATTCAAGCGACACCCAGTATCACGGAACGCCGAGGTCCTTTGGACGATACGCACGGGAACGATGTTCTGGACGAGGCCCCACCGCAATACTCAGAATATGAAGAGACACAAAGAGATGCACCGCAAATTGCAGCCATCGAATACAGCTCCGAAAACAGCCCCCAGATTGTGATTGCACCGCATGCAGACTTTCCTGAAGTCTCTGAGCACTTTGCAGCGGAGAGGACCGAGCGATTTACAAACCTGAGGACATTTTCCACTGCATTAGGAAGCCATGGTCCTCCGACGCCTTCCACTATGCTGGGAAGTCCCGTCGATGGGAGCTTGTGGCCCGATCCACTCCAAGTACGACAGCCTTCTACTTCTACTATTCCGAGAAGACCAGTCCCATCACCAAATCAACTCACGCCTGCTACATCATTTTCATCTGCAAAAGCGCGCGAGGCTGGGTTTGAGATTGAACAGCCACCAACTCTAGATCGAGGCACCTCAAGTAGCAGCTCTCCGAACATCACCATACTACCTTCCACAACCCCAATAAAACACACACGCGAGCCAGGGAGAACCACCGCCTACCTGGCTCCCTTTCCTAAACCCCAATTAAAGGGCGTCAAACCAGAAGACATACCTTCACGCTTCCTCATATATACACCGCCACTTCCACCTCTTTCTAAGCCGGCACCCGGCGAGAAAGAGTCGCAATGGCACAAGACCCAAAGGCTGTGGCAAGAGGATGTGCGGAGAGCTACGATGACGAATGCGTCGAGAGTAACATGGAAGGGCATGAAAGCAAAGGGGACTTCCTTGATCAACAAGGGAGTGAGTAAAACGAGGTCCTCGACCGTGGAGTTTTTGGATAGGGTGTCAGGAGGTGCTATCACATCGACAACACAGGATATCGTCGAGGATGTAGGTCCTACAGCGGTCGTGTCGTCGACCCTAGAACGAAACAGCGATTCCATACAAGAGCTTCCCGCTGCATCGCCGCCTGCCGAGCTCTCTGGCGAGACCTCTTCGATATCATCGACGCTATCAACACCCACTATATCTGGAATGCCTCCAATGAATCGGGCTTCATCTGTTTCCTCGACGGGCAGCACCCCCAGACCACGTGCTCTCGACCATCTAACTCTCATCCATCCCCCCTCTCTTACCCTAAGTCCCGAAGAAATCCGTACCGAATTCGTGAGCACCCTACTGCGCACCCGCGAACAATCGCGCAACCAAGCCCTCGTCGCGTCCGCGCTGCTTCCCATCGCAGCCACAATAGATGTAGCCCTCGTCGTCACCTTTGGCGGGCTCACACAGACAACGGGGGTGTGGGCATACCAGAACACGCGCGGTGCTATAGCAAGCAAAAAGATGACGCGGGGCCTGGCGCGCAGCGAGTCGTACCACGTGTCGGAGAACGGGGCCGTTGAGCTGGATACGGAGATAAGAGGGTGTACGTGTGGACATCACGAGGACGAGTTTGGCTGCGCGGAGAGCGTGGCGAAAGGGGATAAGAAAGGCAAATTGAAGAAAGAGCAAGAGGAGGACAAGGGTATCGCGATGAATATGCAGAGTTCGCTCGCGCTGGAGCCGTTTGCGCGCTATCTCGAACGCGCGTGTTTGCAGAAGAGCTTTTCTATGTTTCCGCATATCGAGGCTGAGCAGTCTTCGCACGCTGGGATTCCAACTGAAGATGAAATTTTGGAGGCGATGGGTTGGGCGCCGACGAGGCGGTATGGGAGGGATTTAGAGATAGCGGAGCATGATGGGAGAACGCAGAAGCTGACTGCGGAGCAGGATGAGGACTGGCAGAGGAAGGAGGCGAGAGAGGATGTGGAGAGGGTGGTGAGGAAGGCGGCTGCGGAGTGGGTGGCAGCTTGTAAGGGGTTTGGAAAATAGGTATTTGGATAGTCATGCGAAGGTAGAAAGTGGGCCATCGTTGTACTAATCAATTTGAGCAATGAAACTTTTGAGAGTCATCTTGCATGCGACTGCTGTTGGAAGCTGATCTCATTGTCAGGTGTCGAAAATTGATTGCAAAGATATGGCAATCCTACAGACACGATGGCTCAAGCATATGCTACAAAAGACGAAGAAAGAAAACCTTGTGTATTGGAAATATATGTGGCAAGATCGCCCTTAAACATGCATTATATAGTAATCCAACGGCCGAGAACTTTGATTTGGCGTCACCCCACACGTATGATAAGGCGTAATCCTCCTCCAGTGGAAAAGAGATCTGTCGGATGCGGCATTCTATACGGTCTTTGATGAGAAAGATCTCCAAAACACAGATCTAGTCTTCATGGGAGATAGGAGAGCACGTATACCTCTGGGGAGTGTCCCCGTCTCCCAGAGGTACGTGTGACATCTGGCCTTTCGTACTCATTGATACTGGCTGGAAATCGGTGGTTCTCGATACTGCGGACGCGAAGATAAACGTGAAGTCGAGACAGACGTGAAGAACCTAAGCCTTGCACGATGCACGCCACCCAATTAGGCATGGTGATGACACGCGCTTGTACAGCCACCTGGGCATACTGATTTCGCTGCTGAGACGCGCGCGCCTTCCGGAAGAACTCTCAGAATCTGGACTGTTGTCAGTGAAGATGGTACTAACCAGTAAAAAACATGGTAGAGCTGTGACACGTCTGTGACGTAAAGCTTCGTTATAGAAAGGGCTGTGCGGAGGTGCCTTTCAAAAGTCCTTGCCCACCTTGGCGAGCAGGGGTATACGCCACGTTCCGAATTCAGAAGCATCTCCGAGCTGACGTGGCCTTTGCTTCTCAAGCTCATAATACTCCTCTGTACTACTTGCTCTCTATGTAATACTATCTTTGCTATGGCTCCTCACGATATTGCTACTCGAGCTTTAATAGTCACTCTTAAGGCTACTGGCAAGCCAAATGACGAGATCACCGACCTGACAGGGATTTCAAAGCGAACGATTAACTCAATATTTGCGCGAGCTGTTGAACGAGGCTTCGATCCATGCCAGCGGCCACTTAAGCTTCTAAATAAATACCTTGAAGATGGCCATCGATCTGGTAGGCCCTTAAAGCAGGATGATGTTGTATAGAAGGTAGTCAACAGCGTACGCACTAATCACTATGGACGAGAGAAGTCTTGCGCTGACGTCGCTGGCGCGCTCAGCTAAGAAGGATTCAATATCTCCGCCTCAACTTTCTAGCGCATCCTGAGGAAGGCAGACTTCAAGAAGACGAAACCAATGAGGAAGGCAGGCTTCAAGAAGACGAAACCAACGAGGAAGCCTAGGTTGACGAAGAAAATGAAGGAGGCTCGGTATAATTGGTGCCTACAGCATGAACACTGGACAATTGAGGACTGGAAGATTGTTATCTAGTCAAACGAAACGTCTGTAGTTCTCCTTCATAGGCGTGGAGGATACAGGATATGGTGGAAGGCTGATAACTTAACGCGTTTGTTCGAAGTTGTATTTGTGAGAGGTGGAAAGGATACTCTGATTTTATGTTCTAGGGATGCTTTTCATATGATAAGAAAGGCCTATGTCACTATTGGGCACTAGAAATAAAGAAAGAGAAGGAGGCTGCTACTACTCAAATTAAGGAGCTAAATCAAGAGCTAGAGCCTATTATGAAGGCGCAGTGGGAGCTTGAAACTAGAATACGTTGCCTTGATCTACGTAATAAGCCTGGATGACAACCTCAATGGATATGGAGCAAGAAGATAGGAAAGGTCAGCCGAGGCAGAGGAGCAGGTATTGACTAGTATTGGTACCAGACATTGGTCCTACTACCAAAGCTAATACCTTTTGCAAAGGAGTGCAAAGTAGAGCGGCCAGACATGTATAAGAAGATAAGGCGCCTTCTCACGATCATCACGTCCAGAGTTATATATATATAGCATCCATAATGTTGCGAAGCTGCTCTGGTGTGGCAACTCTCCTAACTTAAACGCTATTGCGCCTTGCTAGCCATGGATGAAGAGAGCTACTACAAAGAAAGGCGCGCCAAAGAGCAGAGCAGAGGCTGTCCGTACATGGGAGCAGTGCTGGCGAGATCTACCTCAGGAGAAGATACAGGCTTGGATTGAACGTATTCCTGTCCATATAAAGAAGATCATTGAGTTAGAAGGGGGCAACGAGTATAAGGAGGGCAGGAATCTCCGTAGACTCAGGTAATTGGACATATCATATGTCTAAATTCGGAATGGGGCGTACACCCCTGCTCGCCAAGGTGGGCAAGGACTTTTGAAAGGCACCTCCGTACACTGACGATATCTCTTCCCACTAAGTCGGCTTGTCTTTGGATTGTATATATCTCTCCTCACAATCGTGTGGCCGATATTTTCTTTCTCGTGGTATCTCCAAGTGTATTCCTGTCCGGGGTGGTTTTCTATGTTGTCATTATTGTGGTTTACAACAGCTTTTATCTAGCCTACCATGGTAAAATCTTGTTCTCTCAGCCTATAGATATATTTTCTATACACCTCCATTAATCAATCAACCTTTTACAACACGCACTTCAGGTAGTAAACTCTCATCTCAAACCGTCACTTATTATCTCATTCCAAAACGATTTCTAATAACAGACTCCGTGCATACATTATCTTGAACCTGTATGCTTGATCCGGAAGTACCATATGGCATGCAGTCTCCTTCTACGAGACCGAAGTCTGTGTTCGAACTTCTTTGTATTGCGATCAGGACACAAGACTATTCTTTGGAAGCTGAAAGCTAACACATAAGAACATCATGGGGTAATTGTGCACATCAGAGCAAGCTGATTGGTGTAAATCTTATATGATCCATGTGGCCGCCTGGCTGCCATGGCTGCCATGGTTCCAACATCAATGGTAGATGCTAGAAGGCGCCTATCACTATGGAAGGCCGCTGGCCTCTAGAGAGCATTGCACCTGTTCGACTTGCAATATACTTTCTCGATCTGAGAGCTGGGTTTCCATAACCACCTAAAGTCAACTCGAAACCCTTCCAGACGTGCATACTGCGTAGCTGTCCTGACAGCCATTTCAAATGGTATATTCGCTCTCGAACAGCACCACCTCACCAATTGCATCATTCTGTTCAGAGCACGTAAAATCTTACTGGTACAGTAAAATCAACCATTTCACATCGCACTCTTTGGCTCCTTTTCTCTTTTCGCTTACCTAGCTTTTTAACTATCATCACATAAATTGCATTTCGGTAATCCCTCGAAATCTGCTACTCGACAACCTCTCGCTCGACCTTGAATGCCAAAGACACCATCCTGCCCACCCTTCGCTCTCTTTAACGGCCGACAGCAATTGGCTGACATAGTTCGGCGTGCACCCCCTCGACACACGAATACACATACGCAGCATCGAGTTCGACGACCCAAGCGCCCATATCCAGGCTGGCCTACTAATTGATCCCGCGCCGGTACAAACAAGCGCACTCGTACAACTTTACGACGCTCGGTAAGGAGGCTCGAGAGGCATAACCCAACGAAGACATGCTGACTAACAACTTCAGGGATACATAGCTCACGACAACGCAACTCGAAACCGGTTCAAACCGTGGGCTAAGCTGCGATTCGGGCTGTGGAAGATCCAAAGATATTTCACAGTCGTGTCCGACGTGTGTGCCATATGAATAGGCGATGCCGGGTGTGGAAAAGAAGACCCTTCGCAGGAAGACGGATCTGTCGCCACTGCCTCGTTAAGAGCAACTACCGGTAGTGCAAGCTCTACAACACATCCGCGCAATCGCACAACCAGCACAGCAGATTGATAACCGTCTGCCCTTCCAGCACGATGGGGATGCCCTTATCACCAACGGTGAAGACCATTTTGCGCCGTACAATGACGATGTGGCCATGGCCGATGAGGATGTTGCGCATGCTGTAGATGCCGCACATACAAATCTAGGTGGCAACGTACAAGACGCGAGTCTGCGTCCAACCAGCAGCGAGTAGAAACTAACCCATTGCAGTCCGCACGTGGCCCCATCCGAGCTATTCTGGCATGTCTTGCGAATGCTGAGTACCGAGTATCTGCGGGAGCATGGTAACTCTGCTGCCTTCGGCGAGGCCAACAATGCGCTCAAGAACATCCGCTAGACATGCAACAAGTTCAACATGCTTGCAGCTGGAGTGGTCTTCAGCATATTCCGCTACAGGCTTTGCAGCATCACAGTCATCCCGGCTCAACAAGGCTTCGGTCCAGCGCTCAAAGCCATCGACGCATCCGAGATAAACGGCACTATCATAAAATGCCTGCGCATCGACGCATACCCGCTCCACAAAGAAGATGATGCTGTATTTGCGGGGACCAAGCTGTACACCCGAGAGCTCCTGGAAACGAATGGGTTCGACCCGGTAGATGTCACGGAAGAGGCTTGGGTGCATTGCCGGGCTGGGACTGCGAGGTGGATAGGAGTGAGGAGTCCTTTTACCAAGGAGTCTGAAGGCCTCGGAACGGGCGGCGATGCGGTACCATGGCGAGTTTTGATGCGCCATTGCCCATCCGAATGGTATCTTGAATCGGTTGCTTCCAAGTCGTTCAACATTGCTTGACTAAGTGGCGGATGCAACACCGTGTCAACAATGCATATGCCTTAACGTAGTATTCATCATACCTTAGAACTAGAACTCAGACAAGACCATGGTCAAAAGCCTCCCAGAGCTCAGGCGCGGTTTTCCTTTCCAGCGATTCACGATAACAATATGGGCCACTGCAGCTCCTCAGCTTCATTTCAATCCAATTCAATTCTTCATAAATGTCATATACCCCAGCCAATCTAAGCCAATAATCATACACTCCCCCTTCTGAATTCCAGCCCTAGATACTAACAAAGAAACTCTTCTCGCCTTCCTTCGGCTCGACCCACGCCCGCTTGAGGATGGGATCTGCGCAGGAAATCCGTATGCGTTCAGGCGTCGCCGGGCTCTGCAAGCTGAGCAGGCTCGTCTCGCCGAACTGTGCGCGCGCAGCCTTGAGTGCATCGCGGATGGCGAAGAAGACCGCGCTGCCCATGAAGAGGGGGGGTTCGCCTGCACAAACACTTGTCAGCAACTACGCATCATCAGACCAAGGGAAGGAAAGCACTCACCAACACCCCTACTCCTCTGGATTGTCCTCAGATTCTCCCAGTTGACATCCTTCAACAAACTAACATTGAACACCTGCGGAATATCCCTGAATCCAGGAATCTTATACGCTCCGGGTCCCTTGGTAAAGATCCCCCCGGTACTCCGCATCCACAGACTCTCCTCCGTCGTGAACAGTCCCTGCCCCTGCACAAATGCGCCCTCGATCTGTCCGTAGTCAATCGCAGGATTGATCGAGCGCCCGACATCCATCTTGATGTCGGCCCGTCGACACGTCCAGTCGCCGGTCAGCGTGTCGATCTCAACCTCGGCGGCGGCAACGCCCTGCGTGAAGTAGAAGAACATCTGGCCCGTGTTCTCGCCCCAGACGTACCCAATGTCGGGCGTCTTGTAGAAGCCCTGGGCGGAGAGGTTGATGCGGTCGAAGTAGGCGGCGTGCGCGACTTGCTTCATGGAAGCGTCCGGGCCGAGGCGCGCGCGGATGGGGGCGAGGCGCTCGTTGAGCTGCTGGCACGCATTGTAGATGGCGTAGCCATTGAGGTCGGAGGAGGCCGAGGCCGCGGTGGAGGAGGAGTTTGCGACGGTGTTTGTAGCGGTTTCGGAGATGAAGACGGAGGAGAGGGGCACGCCGAGGGCTTCGGCGGCGATCATGGTCATCTTGGTGTGTAGGCCCTGCCCCATTTCTGTGCCGCCGTGCGCGACGAGAATGGAGCCGTCGTGGTAGATGTGCACGAGGGCGCCGGCTTGGTTGAGGAAGAGGGCGGTGAAGGAGATGCCAAATTTGGTGGGGATGAGGGCGAGGCCGCGCTTGTTCCACTTGTGCGTTTTGTTGTATTCTTCGATGGCGGTGCGGCGGTTGGCGTAGTCCATGGATTCTTGGACTTGTTTGTACATGAGCGGGACGTACCAGTCCTTGATTTCCTGGTTGAAGTGCGTGACCATGTTGGTTTCTGGGGAGTAAAAGTTGATCTCTCGCAGCTTCTCGACGGGGATTTTGAGCTGGTCGGCGATTTCTTCCATGTATGATTCTGCGATGAACATGCCCTGGGGTCCACCAAAACCTCGGAAGGCGGTGTTGGAAACTGTGTTCGTCTTGGCTACACGTCCGCGCACATGTATGTTAGGAATTGAGTAGCAATTGTCGATGTGTGATAGGGATCGCTCGACGACCGCTCCGGACAAGTCCTGACTCCAGCCACCGTTGCAGAAGACGTCGGCATCAAGCGCTTGAATCTTGCCGTCTTTGTTGACAGCGACCTTCCATCGTCCGAGGAAAGGGTGGCGTTGTCCCGACGTCAGAATGTCCTCATCACGGTTCAGCATGCATCGAACTGGTCTCCGTGTCTTGTTGGCAGCGCATGCGACAATACCTGCAAGCTGGACTGACCGAGTCTCCTTGCCACCAAAGCCACCACCCATGCGCTTGACACGAGTGACGATCTTATTGGCCTCGACTCCGCACACTTTCGCAACATAGGCCTGAGTCTCAGCAGGGTTCTGCGTGCTGCTGAAGATCTCCATCTCGCCATCTTCAGGCTTGGGCACGGCAACGCAGGCATTCGTTTCCAGGTAAAAATGCTCTTGTCCACCCATGCGCGCAACACCTGTGAAGACGTGGTCCGCCTCCGCAAAAGCTTTTTCGGTATCTCCCTTCTGAATGTGCCGGAAATGATTGAAGAAGCTTTCTTTCTCAATCGCCTCCTCGATCGTGAAGATCGCCGGAAGATCTTCATACTCGATCTTCACAGCGCGAGCAGCCTGTTCCGCATGCTTCGCCGTGTCGGCGAGAATCATACCGATGGGCTGGCCGGCGGTGAAGACCTCGTCGATGGCGAAGAACGTTTCATCGCACACTGGTGCACCCCACCAATTCGCCTCCGGTGTAGCGACGTCAGTGTGGTCCACCCAGGCAGCCACGCCGGGGAGATCAAGCGCGGCTTCCGGGTTGACGTTGAGGAGCTTGGCGTGCGCCCTGGTCGAGAGGACGAGACAGCCATACAGCTCGTTCTTCTGGACGGGAATGTCGTCGGTATATTGAGCCTCGCCCGTGCACTGCTTCATCGCGGCCACGTGTGGTTTCTCCGTGCCCAGAATCTTCTGCTCATACGCTTCAGCGGCCTTGTGGTCTTTCTCTCCGGAGCTGATATCGCGCTCGATCTCGCCAACGGCTTGAGTGTCGACTTCGGTAGCTTCCGTGTGGAGCTCAGCCAGGACTTCGTGGTAGAACTTGTAGAAAAAGCCTAGCGCAAGGGTCTTTCTGTACGTGGCCATACCGCCAGGGACACCGAAGCGCAGGTCGAAGTCCTCCTCAAGAGCACCCATGACGCCTTCCAGCGTCGCCAAATCTGTGAACTTCTTCCCCTGGAGGAATTCCATTGCTTTCTTCGCGGGGATGGTGGTGGGCGCCATGCCGCCGTACACCAAATCCACGCTCTCCACGACCTCATCCTCGCTCAATGATAACCGCAGTGCAGCATTCACAATAGCAATGTCGTCGTCCTTCCTCTTGGCCTGCTTATATGCGCGCATGAACTCGCCCTTCTCCTTAGCGACCGGAATCTTCAAGCTCGCGATGATGCCATCCGGAGGTAGCGCTGTCAACCGGTAACCCTTGAAAAACGTAGACATCGGGATCTCCGTCGTCTCCTTCAAAGTCTTGGCAACCAGTGTTGCATTGCTCGCCACAAACACAGGGTTCAGATCAGAGATTGGACTCGCCGTTGCCAGGTTTCCCGCCGGCGTTCCCACGTTCCTAATCTGACGTCCAGCAAAGTACCGAATTTGCTTCAATATCGCCGCAAAAGTCTGGCCCTTTGCTTCGCCGTAATGCTCAAGCGCTTTTCTGCAGATATCCTCCAGATCCGTAAGAACCACATTCCCGCCAATCTCGAGATAGTCATCGTGGAAAGAGAATTGTCGGAGCTCGGCAATGTCCCCGACGAAGACAGACGCGCTGTAGTTCTGTGCCTTGAACTTGACTTCGATCTGCGTTTCGGTGCTCCCTCCTATGATCTTGGCAGAAGGGTACGCGCTCTTGATCTCTAGCAGCTGCTCCACCGTGACCGGCCTATACCACTTCTTTCTCTTATTCCCGAACGCCAACGCCTTGTACTCGTGCTTCCGCAGTTGCGGGGGGAAGATGAGTTCCGTGTCGGGCTTGTACTCTATGAATCCTGGGGGCGTGAATCTCTTGATCGGTTGTGCGTCGTCGTCTCCGCCGCTCTTGCAGCACCCTCCGCCCCCGCCACCGTTCTTCTCCATGCAGCATCCACCCCCGCCGTTGGCTTTCGCCTTTCCACACCCAGTCTTGATGCTGAAGCTCTGTGCGGCATCAAGTATGGGTCTGTACCCTGTGCAGCGACACAAGTTGCCGTCGAAGGCTTCCTCGACCTCGTGCTCGGAGGGCGCCTCGTTGTTGCGGAGGAGAGCGTACAGGCTCATTACGATTCCTGGGGTGCAGAAGCCGCACTGACTGCCATTCCCCTTTGCTATCCTTTCTTGCGCGGGATGTGGCCGCTTGACATTCCCAATGCCTTCTACGGTGATTACATGTTTGCCGTCTACACTGACGAGCGGCGCGAGGCACGCGTTCACGGAGGCGTGGTAGATCTTCTTCGTCGTGGGGTTGTACTGTGAGACCACCTGTGATCATTGTCAGCTAACATGTTCTACCATGCGACCCAGGCTCGGAACAATCTCCACGTCAGAAGTGGCAAACATAACATACCACCGTGCAAGCACCACACCCGCCCTCAGCACAGCCCAGCTTCGTCCCCGTCAGCCCAATGCCGCGCAGGTACTCCAGCAGCGTGACCTCCGGGTCCGCCGTGTCCAGTACGACCTTTGTGCCGTTGAGGTAGAACCGCAGCGTGTCGTCGTAGCTCGCAGTAACCTCCTCGAGCGAGCGCACCGCATCGTTGGACACCGCGGGCTGCGGCGAGACCAGTCCGGGGGCCATTCTTTGGGGAAATCAAGTACGCACAAGAAGAAGAAGAAAACGATGTAGAGAAAACACACACTCAAAGTTCATAGACGCATGAGAGGAAAGGACCAGACAATGCCGCGGGGTGGGGACCGCAACGACCATAATCTGCCCGCAGTAGGCATGGAGACCATCGTAGACCGCGGCATACCTACGGCGATCTAGGCGCTACAGAGTCTAGCTCCCCAAAAGCAACGCATGATCCGCCCAATAGTGTAGACGCGATTTGCCCTTATCTCGATGGTAGGAAGCGAGCGCAGGGTTTCGGCGACCGCCGCGGCGCGTTGCCCCTCCTCCGCAGCAAGGATTCGCTAAGCTTGCGACCAAGGGTCCACACCTGTATCAGAGGCCAGGGCCCACAGGCACTTGTCCGTACGCATCATTGGAGGGCATCTCCAATTTTCTGATCTTTGACCAAGCTTCGTTTTGTGTTGGTTGCGGGAGACGCTTCACGATTGTTCACTGCCTTGCGAGACATTGTGTGGCGATTCGTCCACGCATGTCCAAACTGTGGACAGAGGCTCTACGATCACAACTCCGCTTGCGTACATTTTCAACATCTCGTAGTAGCACCAACGCTCCATGCGAGCTCAGGTTTCGACCGCTCTGGATCTTTCAACCGATCCAAGCGGCGTGAGAGGCAATACGCAAGAGCGTCTGAAATCTTTGGTCGTTCACGCAAATCTCGGAGCGGTATCCCAACGAACATCAAGGAAAAACACAGACTGCCCAAAAGAAGCACACACCCAAGCTTCGAGCGAGTATAGTGATGAGTGGCAATGTTGTTCGTAACCCATTTCCTGCCATCTCAACAGCTAGGACGCCCACTCTAGAAGCAGCACTCCTACCGCATCTTTCCGGCGACCTAACATGGCTAGAAGTTCAGCGTAAGGGCGGAGCATACGGTAGCAGAGCTCTCTTGGTATGGAGACCAAGAGCATTGGCCTCTGGCCTGGGGCTGTGTGCGTTCACGTCCTTGACGACTTGCGCCAACACCGGTATCTGGGTCGACGTAGGGAAGCTCCGCCGTTGAACGTATACATCGATGGACTGGTTCCCTCGTCGTGGTCCAGGATAGCGCAAAGAAAGTCTGTCAATGGATCAATTTACTACACCATTCGCCATGCCGCACCTATGCCCGGTCGCCCATTTGCTTCTCTCTGGCAGCTGGGAAGGAGTCAACAATCGGAGTCTGTAAAGCTCAAGACTAGGCTTTCTTTAGTCTAATAAGATTCCTCCTAACGACCTACATCCCCATCCTGGGAACCCATTAGTGCCCAGCCCGCAGACCCAGACCGAGTCGCGCGCGCAGAAACGCCGTCCGTTTTATAGTACACGCAACCTACTCCCACGCTTCACTCTCCTACGCAATAAACCCCTCCGTGCTCGCCAAATTCTTCGCGCTCCTCCCCGCATCCAAAAACAACCCTTCGCACTCCTCCACATCGCCCACCTCAATAACGCCGCCCTGCCGTCCCGCCACCTTCGCCAAAATGCTCGCCGGCGCAAGCAACTGCAGGCCGTACCTCAGACTTACCTTCTCACCCAGCGAACTAATCTTGTCCAAAGCAGCGGGAGCCAGCTGGAGGCCTTCCGTCCGTGATCGCGTGCTGACGATGGATTTGATTTCGGCGGGGGTGTAGGGGTGTGTGGGGATGATGAGGAGGCGGGCGAGGAGGTCGGAGGGGATGCCGTGGGCCGAGGGGGGCAGGTTGGGGGCGCCGCGGATGTGTGTGAGGCCGCGGTTTGACGCGAGGATGACGAGGGGGGACAGGGGTGATTCGAGGGCGCGGTTGAGGAAGGTGAAGGCTTCGAGGTCGAGCATGTGGACCTAGACGTCTCATATTAGATATAAATGTACTTTGGAATAGAGGCCGGGAGGGAGAAGGGAAGGGGATGGCATACCTCGTCAATGAAAAGCACACCCGGAACCAGGTCCGCGACGCCCTGGTCAATGTACTTGCTCACCACCTTGTTGATTTCCAGCCGCAACTTCTCCGTGATCTCCGTCTTCTTAGGCTTCATCAGCTGGCCCATCATGCTCATGATGTCCTGGCCGCCCTGGGGTCTCGCGTTCGCAACATCCAGGTCATGCAGCGTGACATCCTGCACGATCTCCTTCTTCTTGTGGACATCACCCTTGGGTATGGGGACGTACTCTTCCGCCTCGAGGTCGAACTCCGTGGCGTATGCGTCCGACCGTCCTACGCGCTTGACCGCACCCGTGTTGGCTTCGATATAGATGACGTCGCCGAGGCGTACGCGCTCCTTTTGTATCGCTTCGTATATTGAGGGGTCGAGGCGGAGCTTCTTGGTGCCGCGCGCGGACTTGAGCGTGATGAGGAGGTGCGATATGGTGCGGCCGTAGCCGCCGAGGGGGTTCTCGGCTTCCTCTGGTGTGAGCTCCGTGACCTCGCCCTCGTAGACTTCCTTCGTTTCCTTGACGCGGAGGCCTGCGTCGTGTGGTCAGCGTGTCTTCAGCCTTCGCAACGACCCCATGCTGCGTGGGATCCAAAATGGTCCCGCCTGAACCACGAAAACGCGCCACATACCTATCGCCCGCCTGAAATTCTCCATCAATGCCTCCGTCTTCTTCACCTCGGCGCTGTAAATCTCACTTCCCACAATCGGGCAAAACGGCACCTTGGTTCCCAACTCCTGGCTCACCGCAAGCGCAAGCGCCGTCTTTCCCGTGCCAGGCCCTCCCGCAAGCAGCACGGCGCGTCCAGACATCTTCTTCGCCTTGACGAGGTCTACGACCAGCCCGCATGCCTAACCATCCATCAGTAACTGTTCTCGCACGTCGTGTACACGGTAGGCGTGAATGTACCTCTCGAGCCGCGGCCTGGCCCACGAAGCCACCTCCCGACGTGTCGGCACGGCCATCCGGACCCTTCAGCCCCAGGCCCTTGATGTGCGAATGCGCGGCTGTCCTGCTCTCACGCGTGTTGCTCTTGACCTCGCTGACGGGCACCGTCGCTGCCATGGCGGCTATCGATTTGGACTGACGGCCGTTCTACGGTACTCGAGGAAAACGGGTGTATGCGATTGGGATATCGGACGGATTGCGCGGTCGTGGAACGTCGAGGAAGTGCGGCGCGTCGAGCTGTTTTTCGCGAAGCTCGACGCTGGGCCGAATCGCGAGCTCTGCAGCACGGCGCACGGGCCCGTGCAGGCGGCCAGTGGTTGGTTGGGCGCATGGTCATGGGGGAAACCCACTTGCGGCGGCCTCTCATCAAGTGACGACCCTTGACTCCGCGCTCGTCGTCTTCCCACGCTGGAACCTCCTTAAACCTCTTCTTCGGACTTGTCGCCCGCTTGACTCCAGAGTCCTTCTCAAACGCACAGATATTCTGATCCCGCCGTGCATTGTCGCCACATATACGTATCGCCTGCTGCGCTATCGCATTCCTCCTGCTCGGGAAGCGATTTCCAGGGAGTCTTACTGCGCACACCACGATACCAGTATTTTTTGCCCCCAGCCCTCCTTTGTTTCGTTTTTCACGATCGCTGATGTCTACAAAGGACCCCTGCCACATCCTCAAACCGCTTTCTCGCGACTCAAATTCACCCGCGGCCAACATTATCGTCCTTCGATCTCCACCCAGTTCATCAACCCACCGAAAGAGTTAGTCAAGGGCAGTGGCACATCACAGGCACACGACACTCGCGCAGAGTGATGGAATCATCTGCTATTGCGGTCTGACTGCTAGACACAGCCAGGCAGCTATCATACACTAAAATACCGACCCGCGCAAAGTTCCCTTTCAATCAATCCGCAGCCGCCACGGCTCCGGCCAGCCGCTTTTCACCAATCCAGAAGCTAAAGAAGATTCAGAAATCTCGTCAGTCGTTACCCCGTTGCCGGTCGGTTAATCTATGCACATTTTTTCGGACACCAGGAATAGTGTACAAGGGATGCGGTATTTTCACGATGGTAAGGGGGTGGGGGTGGGTTGCGTGTGTCACACCGTGGTCAAGAATCAAGCGCCCACCCTCGCATTCATCAAGCGCAGACTGACGATCCGATCAGGTTTTCCCATGGCGTCAGTCGATTTGCGGACGCCGACAAGCAGAAGCAAGGTGGCCGGTCGTCCAGGGTCGTTAGGTTTCGTGTCGCATCCGAAGGCTATGCAAGAACCAGCCAAAGTGCACGCGAGAGGCAGAAGCTAATTACGGGTGAAGGAGAAAACCCAAAAACAGTGTGGGCAGAGCAGCGACCCTACTCTTCCTCACTCTCGGACGCGCTGTCCTCGTCTTCGCTTTCGCTCGACTCTTGATTGGCTAGAGACACGTGAGCCACGACTCCGGGTTCAAATGCTACTGACGACTTACCAGGTGGCGACTGGCTGGATCCCGACACCGCCCCATTGAACGACTGCATCTTTTCTTGGATCCTGCGAAGGCTGTCCTCCTGCTCCGACTTGCCCATGGGCTTGTTCTTCTTCGGCCGAGCAGTGTTCTGACGCGACGGTGCCGCAGGACGAGGCATTTCGTAGTCATCGTCCTCTGCCGCTATACCCTTGGGCCCTCGAACCTTCTTGATGAAGGCGAACAATTCACGCAACGTATCGTCATTGATCTCGTCCATATCGAGCTCCATTTCATCGTCGTTGGTGTTGGCCAGGTGGGGGCAACCATTCCGAATGATCTGGACGGCGCGTCTCATATCAGCGTCGCCAAGTGTGCTGATGCCCTCAGATATCTCCTGCTTTTGGGCAAAAGACAGAGGAGCGGCAGCCTTTTTGGGCTTCGACTTCATCGGCTTTGCAGGTGGAGGCACCTTGAGTGGGCCTGCCTTGCTCTTGGGCTGTGCCGTCTTCGACTTCTTCTTGCCAGGAGCCTTCGGCGACGTACCCTTGCGCTGCTGTTGCTGCAGGAGCTGTTGCGCGGTCTCGTTGAGAGCTGCAATCTGCTTCTGGATGGCGAGGAACTGAGCCTGTGCAGGGTCCTCTTCCTCATCTTCATCCTCCTCCTCATCCGAATAGCCCGAACCAGCAGATTGGGGTTCCGCATCGGGCGCATTTTGCGCAAGCCAATCGGCCTTCTCACTCCACAGGCTGTTGAAAACCTCGTTCAGCTGCTTGCCCATCTTGTTCACTTCATCCGTTTCCGGGTTGAACTTGAAGCAGTTGAGGAACACAAGCTGCGCGTCATTGTAGAAGTCCTTGGCACTCTGATAAACACCAGCATCCAGGTTCTTCTTGACGGTCCCAAAGTCCATCGGCTTCTTGATGATCTTCAAGTACGAGGGAATGTTGAGAGCAACCGGGTCTACAGGGGTCATGAAAGGCCATGAGAACTTGGCATACTTGGGCTTGAGCAATTCCGACAGGACATTCTCGCAGAACTTGAGTTCCAGCTGGTACTTCTTCTTTCGAGGTTTCGCAGCGGAATACGGAAGATCCTTGGAGGGAGGCCTATGGATCTCGCGCTTCGGACGATCGTTAGCGCTAGAGGAATCCCTCCGGATCATGGGCAAACCATCCGCATTCAAGGGCCAAGCAGAAGCGGGAGCCGAGGCAGTAGCGGGAGCCGAAGCTGGTGGTGACTTGGCAAGTGGTCCCACCCTCGACTCGCGCCGCGCCTTTGGTGCCGCAGAAACCGTGGGCTTCTTCGCCGGCTTGAAGGGCTTTGCTGCCTCGTCGCCGTCCTTGGGAAGCCTATCTGTGCCCTTTAAAAAGTAAGCGCGCATATTATAGGCGTCATGCGTGACCGGGTGAGTAGTGGAGTTGAATAGCTCGCTGTTAGTCACAATCTGGTCCAAATCTGCCATAAAATCTGCCACATATGTGTACGCGCTCGTCTTCAGCTTGTGTTCCATTGTTCCAAGATCCATCGGCTTCGTTACGATAGTGGGATACGTGGGAATGTTCAAGGCCTCATGATCCACGGGCACCTTGAAAGCATTGGAGACCTTGATCTTCTTGGTGTTGCGAATGCGCTCGAGCAAGAACTTCTTTTGGGCTTCGGTCATCGGAGCTGATGGCCATGTCTTATAGGGCACAGCTTGTTGGACCGAAGAAGATTCTTGTCCTGGAGGAGGCGTGGGTGTCGCCTGTGCAGCTGCAGGTACTGCCGGCGCTGCACCATTAGGCTGCTCGGAATGCGCCGGCAGATTGGGCACTTTGAACTCGGCGGATTCACTGCCTTCATCCAGAGTCTTTGTGCGTTTCGCATCGGGCGCATCCTCCATGTCGGCGTCATCCTCGCGAGGTCGTACTTTGCCGGACGTTGGCGCGTCTTCCATCTCCTGATCAAGCGCAGTAGGCGACGCCGAAGCTTGGGTCGTTGACTGCTGGGTCTCAATCTTCAAGTCGTTCAACGGTTTGGTGGGAGCGCCAGTCGAATCGGCCGAAGCTGCGGTCGAGTCTGGTTCCTGATTTGCTTGTGAGTCGGTTGATTGCACAGGCCCACCGAGAGACTCTTCTGCTTCAGGTAGTTGCGTCTCCGGGACCTTTTGCGTACTCGCGCCGGACGCCTGAGCTTGCGCAGTTTCTGGCCCAGCTTCATCGCGGACGTCCGAGGTTGGGGCCTCGAGGGCATCTGTGACTGATGGCATTTCCGAGTCTCCGAACAAGGAGTTGTTGTCTGCTTGACTATCGGGCAAAAACTGAGAGATGCCGTCGATTCCGCTGGACACGTTTGTGGTAGGATCTAGCGCGGGCGCCGCATCTGCAGAGGGGTGGTGCTCGCCGTTGCCGTTGACGTTTGAATCCTTTTGAGTGTCGAGGGATACAGCATGGACGCTAATCATGGCGTTAGCGAGTGCAAGCGAGGTAGAAGGCGCAGCATCAGGAGCGAGAGAACAGGCACTCACCCGTTGGTCTCAGTGTCCACTGCCATGGCGTCTGCCAAAGGTTCTGCCGTCGCTTTCAAGTCCAGAGGGGCTTCGTCGAAGGCAGGCGAGGTCATTACTCCCATAGGGCCATAGACGAATGACGCGCAGATGGGTGGGCGTTGGTTTGAGCGATGCAAAGATTTGCTCAATCGATGGGTTCACGGCTCCCGGGTCTCAGCTGTATTTGGATAAGTAAAGGCCATGCGAGTCACGCTGAGACGCGCGTCGTGGGTTGGTGAAGGTGAGAGGCGGCGAGGCAGCCGGGCTTGTTTGCGAGCAAACCGAGCGGGGCGCGCGAGATATATATGCGGCGGAGGCGGAAAGGGAAATAGCACACGTGACGTACCTTTGGGCTCCGGCCACCCTGCAGACTCGGAGCGGTGGGGTGAGTGACGGACGGATGTGGATGCGGCGACGCGTTGTTGTGTGGCAAGCGGTGGGCGCGCAGCTCAGCAGTGCATGTGCGCGCGACGGCGAGGCAGCGCAACACCAACAACGCTCCCGCAGAGGATGGCGCGGCGGCGGTGCGCACGGATGTGGATGACGGCGATGGACAGGCGCTAGCAAGGCAGGACAGCGCGCAGGAGGAAGCGAGAGAGCAGCCGGGTGCGCGGCGAGGGCGCGGGGTGGTGTCGAATGGGAGGGGCGCGAGTCGTGGGCGGGCGATCCGGAGCAGGCGGCGTTAGGGAGCGGGTCGGGAAAAGGTCTTGTGAAGTTGAAAGAGGTGTGGGATGCGTCTTCCATTTATTCTCTCCGACACGCCGATTCTTGGCCAAGCGGACGCCCCTGAAAATGCGACACTAGCAGGAGCCACCCGTCACGTGCCCGCGCCTTGCATCGCGCCTGCTGCCCGCGCCCGCGAGCGCTGCACGGCTGCACGCTGCCCGCCGGTGCAGGGCGCTCGCCGCGTCGTGCGGGTGCAGCGTCGTCCACACCCGCCCGCTCGTCGACGCCTGGGGAGCCACTGCGACGCGACTGAAGGCGCGCCCCGGATCCCTGTCGACGGTAGGCGCGCCCGTGGCACGCCGGGGGCCCGTGCTCGGAAATATTTTGCGCTGCCTGAGATTTTGCAGCCTGCGCTGGGCCTCGCAACCATCCTCACCGCGACCGCCAGGCTGCCACTCCGCGCGCACCGCCCCGCCCACCTCGCTGCACTGCACCGCACACGCCTGCATGCCCCCGTGAGCATGCCCGCTCCACTGTCCTCGCGCGCCCGCGCCCCCAGCGCGACCCCCAAAGCCGCCCGCGATGCGCCGCCCACCAAGAAGGCGAAGCTGTCCCAGTCGGCCGGCCTCAAGTCGCTGCTCAATGGCGCCCCGAGCCGCAAGCCCGCCGTCACCGCAAAGACCAATGGCGTGCGAAACGACCGGAAAAGCAGGGTCGACGAGGCCACCGCCGTCGTGAGCGGGGGGTTCGCCGGCCATGGTGACGTCGACATGGAGGATGCAGCCCCAGAGGTCATCGACATCAGTAGCGCCGACGAAGACAGCGACGAGTCCGACGCCGACGACGATGCGGCCCCCGCCGTCGCTGCCCAGAATGGCGCAGAGCGACCCATCGAGGACGGCACCGCCGAGCCTGAAGAGCTGTCGTTCGGCGAGCGTCTCAAGGCGCAGGAACCAGAGACAGCCCCTCTACGCGAGTCTCGCGTCGTTGATGTCGAATCCGCCTTTGTCGGTGCCGACGCCGGTGCCCGCGAGCTTGCAACGGCATCCGTCCGCCGCCCGCTGGCAGCGCCGTCCGCGACTTCGCTGAGCACAGTGCTGTCGCAAGCTCTGCGGACCAATGATCAGGACCTCCTTGACTCCTGTCTGCGCGTAAACGACGTCGACACCATATACTCCACCATTGAGCGCCTGCCTTCCCCGCTTGTCGGTGCTCTGCTACAGAAGCTCGCGGAGCGGTTACACAAGAGGCCTGGACGTCCCGGCATGCTGATGGTATGGGTGCAGTGGTCGCTTGCAACCCACGGGGGCTACCTAGCCACCCAGTCAAATTTGATCAAGCAGACAGCGACCTTGACCAAGGTACTCACGCAGCGATCAACCGGCTTGCAGCCGCTTCTGTCTCTCAAAGGCAGACTAGACATGCTCCAAACACAACTAGAGCTGCGAAGAAGAAACCAAGAAAAGGCTGCCAAGGATGACATGGACGAGGCTGTCATATACGTTGAGGGCGAAGAGGACCCATCATCAGATGAAGACGAAGCTGACGGCTCGGACGTAGCCTTGGAAGAGTCGCGGAAGCGCTCACGGCGCAACGTCGACGAAGACGACGAGAGCTCGGTTGACGGCATGCCCACCACCATGGAGGTCGATGAGCTCTCCGAAGAGGGCAGCGAAGACTCCGAGGCTCTGCTCGACGACGAAGCCGAAGAGACCGACGATGACTCTGGCGAAGACATGTCGGAGCCCGATGAGGACGAGGTGGACGGCGAGGAAGTCTCAGAGAGCGAGGAGGAGCCCAAGCCCGAGCGGCGATCGACGGCCGCCCGCGCGGGTCTCTCGCGGAGACGTTGAAAATGTATTGAATGAGAAGATGCAACCGATAGGAGAGAGTAAAAGCATAGGTTGAAGAACAACAGCACACTACATATTTCGGGCGTTTGGTCTTTTGTTGATATCACTATCACGATGATACGAGTGGCTGGTATCCGGCGCCAGGGCGCTTCATGTGAAGGGATCGATGAGTCTGCTGTAGCTAGATTGCATAGCGATCGATTGGGAATACAGAGCGTTTGCCGCTGGCATGAAGTTGCTGTCTTGGTTTGTCTTGTCTCACGTTCTCTTTGTCTCGCGTTCAACACCTCGTGAGACATGCGTACGATGTTAGCGCATCGTGTGGGACAGCGAGCGACGCAGGAATGAATGCTCCACGAAAGCATTCCCGTGCTCTCCTAGAACAACCAGCCAGCCATCAGGTAAGAAAGTACATGTATCGGCATAACACTAACATAAGATGTCCACGCTCCGCGAACGATACACCACGCACCCCCATCCCCATCCCCCGCACCCCTCCCCCTGCGTCCTCCACGCACACAGCCTCCTCCCCAGCTCAGACACACACGGCCTCCGCTGCACTTTTTCGGGTCGCCTTTTCTACGCAACCCGCCCCCGCCCGGATCCCCCTTGCCAGACTCCAACCTCTGCTGCACGGCTAGAAAACGCTGATTCCCAGCACTTCTACACCTCCGAACCTGCCCTTAGTCTGTTCAAAGATCTAGAAGACGTGGAGGAAGGTACTGTGAGGGTGAGGCGGGGACCAGCGCGAAAGCCGGTCGTCGTGGAGGTGTTCAGCGAAGCGGCATCTCGACGGCGGGAGAGCAGTGCGGGCAGTAGTGCCGGGCGTAGAGAAGGCCGGGGGTCGGGTCTGAGAAGGAGGGGCAGGTTGGTTGTTAGAGGGCGGAGGAGTTGCATCGCACTTGCAGAATCTGTGGACGATGGGCGAGAGGGGGGTAAGGCTTTAATTGTAGTTGTTGGCGAGGGGGCTTCAGCTGAACTTGATGGTGCGGAGACTTCAGCTCGGCTTGACGGCGAAGAGGGAGAGCTCGATGAGGGGTACGTTGAGATGTCAGAGCGTGAGATGTCTGGATCTCTTTCTGCTGGTGAGCTTGAGGAGGAGTTGAGGAATGCGGTGGTGTGGGTGGCGTTTATGCAGAAGCAGGCGGATGTGGTTAGGGGACGGAGGAGGTCGGTGGTTGATCGGGCTAGATGATCAGTGTCGTGTGTTTCTTCAACTGAGTTTGTTTTATCCTGGGTGGCTTGTTTGAGGCACCAGTTATTGTTGGCCTTGAGCCAGATTTCGACGGTCGAACATCGTGAAGACAGAGAATCTCGTTCAAGGAAGAAAGTCAGATGGAAAGATACCCCGGCGTGCATACTCATCGCTAGTTTCACTGCACCGCAGGCACTCGGCATCGTTCATTCACAATGTCAACAGTTTTGCTGCCTGCACCTATGCTACAGGTCGGCGAAATTTATTTGAGAAATCATACCTTGCTGCAAACCTAAAGCCCAACACTCAACTGCAAAACTCCAGCGTCAACCACATCAAGTTTGAGCTTTCTTAAAGTGGTCGACAAGAGGAAAATGGACAGGGAGCAATACTGGGTTGAAAGCCTGTCAGCAAACAACACTGCTATACCTGCTCGAATGCGCCGTAAGCGGACTATACCTTGGGTAGGGCTGGGTGGTGATTCTTCTGGCTCACCTCAGCCTCTGGAAATGCGTTCACCGGTGTCTACTACAGACCAGCCTCGCTCAACTCCACTGCAGGATGAACACAATGCTTTGGCGATGGCAAGCTCTGCAACTCCTTCAGTCGCTTCAACTCAAACTCCCGAAGCCTTCCTCCAAACACTTACCTCCACCGAGCTCGCAGGCTACCTCAACGGCTCGTTACGGATGCAGCGCCACGCTGGCCGCTGGCACATCCTCCCTTCCAGCCCACCGGGCTCTCCCGCTTCCCCTTCACCCGCTGACATGGGCACTCTCAACGCCATCCCTCATGTTACATACATCCCACGGCGCTCATCCTTCCTCGCGGATGACATCTCCACATACTCACGCTCTACTTCACTTACATCGCAAACACCGCAAGGCCTAGCCCGCTGCTGGAACTGCAACGGCGTACACTATCCCAAGCGTCGAGATGTTTCCTACCCAATAGCGCCCTGCTATCCTGTCTTCGAGCGAACATGGCGCTCAGACCACTCAGGCGGGGTTGAGCAAATGGGCTTCCTGGAGCAGACTCAGGTGATTTTGCGTTGGGACACGAATAAGGTGGATGGGCTGAGGATGCGGGGGCTGGCTGGCAAGATGACGAGGAAGATTGAGCAGTTTCTGAGCTCAGTCAAGGAAACTAAGGCAAGTGTAGAGACTTTGGTGCAAAGGCGTTTGGAGGTGCTTCGGATTTAGGGGCCGTTGGCGCCTTGCATCGTTGCAAAGAGCTGCATGTGTTGTCCTGCACGGCCTCACGAGACGCACAGACTGGCGAGACACATCATGGATACTTCCAACTCTATCTAGCCTACAACTCCCCACACGCCTGAGATCTAAATTCTTAGGGCGGAATAATTAAGTCTGCCACCTGCATGACATTCTCCAACCTTGTAAGCCCAAAATTACAGAGCTTTTGAATCCTCCTAGACTAATCAGAATCAGTTAATGCTAAACTCAAGAATACATACCACCAAAGGTGCAGGTCCACAGAATAGCTTAATCGTTCTTCCGAAGACGTCTATGCAATAGGTCCCTTACAGAGAATCTCATGACAGTACTGGCTAGCTTCCGCTAGCCCTGCAGCTACTGTATCCTGCGAGTTTTCACATTATCGCCACCCTGGTCGGTACCTTGAATCATAAGCGAGCAATCTTCTGCCGAGGCATCAGTACTGACTCAGTATTTTATCTTAGATAATATCTTTGTCATTTAGGCAAGCGAGGGCGCCAAATCTATCTTAGGAGCGCACACCCCATCGGGTGTAGCTCGTATCCAAATATGCAGCTGATGCTTAGTATCAATCAAATACAGTAAAGAGAGTTTTTGGCCTATAGCATGCCGGTACGGTACTCCATGTACGTATTTTATAACATTTGGAGATCCGAGTTCCCAGCCAAGCGGAGTCACGTGGGCCATGGTCCCCCGGCCCTCAGCCTGCTATCTATGCCTCACAAACATCGCCCGCTGCTCCACGCCTTTTAATCTCTCTGCTTGTTTCCACTACGACCAAGCCCGCAAGCATTCTCTCCTAGGAACATGCGGGGTTGCCATGCGCCTTCTTAAATACCTCCCGGACGGCGGCTTTGGGCTAACCTCTTTTGACGACGACTCCACTCCTCCGTACGCCATCCTCTCGCACACCTGGACAGAGGGCCAGGAAGTCACTTACCACGAGCTGTTGGAGGGAACGGATCCAAAGAAGGATGGCTATACTAAGATCCGCTTCTGTGGCGAGCGTGCCGCCAAAGATGGCCTCGAATACTTCTGGGTCGACACCTGCTGCATCGACAAGTCCAGAAGCGACGAGCTGAGCACGGCGATCAACTCTATGTTCCGCTGGTATAAGCGGGCGACCAAGTGCTATGTATACTTATCTGATGTTTTGGTGCCAGACGAAGTCATCGACGCCCAAGCCTTCCGCAAATCGTGGGAACAATCTTTTCGGCGCAGCCGGTGGTTCACACGAGGCTGGACGCTGCAGGAGCTGCTCGCACCACATAGCGTCGAGTTCTTCTCGCGTAACAGCAGGTACCTAGGCACCAGAGTCTCACTGGAGCAGGAGATACAACATGCCACCGGCATTCCCTGTAGGGCGTTGCGAGATCCAAAGCTATCCAACTTTAGCGTGGACGAGCGAATGACATGGGCGGCAGAGCGCACCACGACGCTAAAGGAAGACAAAGTATACTGCTTGCTTGGGATCTTTGGCATCTTCTTGCCGCTCATCTATGGTGAAGGAGAGGAATATGCAACCCTGCGATTGAAGGATGAGATACAGAAGCGCCACCAGGGGCAGGGAAAGATGGATCTACAGGACCTTCCCAGTGTGTCTCCCTGACTGCGGCAATACCCCATTGCGTGATACGAACTCAGCTAAACGCACACAGTTTCCTCGTCACTACCGTTCCCCCGCAATGAGCTCTTTGTCGGCCGAGAGAACCAGCTTCAGGCGATTGAACGAACCTTCTTCTCATCCAATACCCACCGACGCATGACGATATACGGACTGGGGGGCTGCGGAAAATCAGCGCTTGCGCTTGAGTTCGCATATCGCGCACTAGCAAGACATGCAAGACGTTTGGTCTTTTGGGTGCCTGCCATGAGCCACGAAAGCTTCGATCTTGCTTTCCGAGAAATCGGCACCCACCTCCGCATACCAGGAGTCAATGACGACGATGCAAATGTCAAGCAGCTCGTGAAGGAGACATTAAGTCAATCGGACAATTGGCTGATGATTGTTGATAATGCCGACGATTCTAGGGTATTGCTCGACTCTGATAGCCAGAAACAGTCAACTCGATTGGTCGACTATATCCCGTACAGTAGTGGAGGTTTGGTTCTTTTCACTACTCGCAGTAGGAAGGCGGCCACAGAATTGACCCAGACTTGTATTCTCGGGCTAGAGGACATGGACCAAACTGAGGCTCGGCAGCTGCTTGCGCAACGAATCTCAAGACAAGCGCTACTTAATGATAAGGTGGCTATCGATGAATTACTCAAGTCGCTCACAGGTCTGCCGCTTGCCATTGTACAGGCGACAGCGTTTATAAACGAAAATGACATATCTATAACTAACTATATGTCATTGTTGCAGCATACTAGCACGAAAGCTGAGCTCTTTAGCGAGCGTTTCGAGGATTCTAGCAGGTACCAAGGGTTGGATAGCACGGTTGCAAAGACGTGGCACATATCTTTTAAGCAAATCCAAAGGCAAGATCCTCTTGCGGTGGAATACCTCTCGTTCATATCATGCATCGATCGTATCAACATCCCTCAGTCGCTGTTGCCGTCAGGAACATCTCAACTGCAGCATATCAAAGCACTTGGCACCCTAACGGCATACGCATTTCTTACTGAGCGTCAACAGACTGTCCCAGGAGCTAATAAGGAGAGGTTTTTCGACATGCATCGGCTAGTGCATATGGCGTTAAGCTGGTGGCTGGAGGGACATGGTCAACGCAAAACCTGGGCAGGTACGGCAGCGGCCCGGATCGAAGAACTCGTACCGTATGGCGGACATGAGAGAAGAGAGATCTGGATGGCGTACCTCCCTCATGCACTGCATGTGGTAGAAGTAGAGGATGGTTTGGATAGTACGACTAGTGCTAGGCTCCTAGAACGAATAGGGCGATGTCAAGAAAGCAGTGGGCAATATGCTCTGGCAGAACTGGCGCACCGACAAGCATGGTCCTTTAGGAAGGATTTGCTTGGGCTAGAGCATTTCCACACGCTCACCAGCGTCAGCAACCTTGGGTTGGTGCTGGAGAGGCAGGGAAAGTACAAAGAGGCGGAGGCGATGCATCGACGAGCGCTGGAAGGAAGAGAGAAGGTGCTTGGGCGAGAGCATCCCGACACGCTCACCAGCGTCAGCCAGCTTGGGTTGGTGCTGTTAAGGCAGGGGAAGTACGAAGAGGCGGAGGCGACGGAGCATCAAGCGCTGGAAGGAAGAGAGAAGGTGCTTGGACGAGTGCATCCCGACACGCTCACCAGCGTCAGCAACCTTGGGTTGGTGCTGTCGAGCCAGGGAAAGTACAAAGAGGCGGAGGCAATGCATCAACAAGCGCTGGAAGGAAGAGAGAAGGTGCTTGGGCGAGAGCATCCTGACACGCTCATCAGCGTCAGCAACCTTGGGTCGGTGCTGTCGAGGCAGGGAAAGTACAAAGAGGGGGAGGCGATGCGCCATCGAGCGCTAGAAGGTTC
>NW_017253365.1:2322677-2368815 GCF_001642045.1 Paraphaeosphaeria sporulosa
GAGCCAGGGAAAGTACGAAGAGGCGGAGGCGATGCATCAACGAGCACTGGAAGGATATGAGAAGGTGCTTGGGCGAGAGCATCCCGACACGCTCACCAGCGTATACCACCTCGCTCATCTCCTTACCCATCGGCATCGTATCAGCGAGTCCTTGTTATTGTACCAGAGGGCATGCGCTGGATACTCCGCTGCTCTTGGGAACAATCACCCTACCACACGGGCTTGTCTTAAACAATATTCTAAATTAAGCGGGTGAAAAGAACATGAAAGCCTTACATTTCATCCTCCGTCATTGACTCGGGAGACAGCGATATCCACCCGGAAAGTATCAAGGTTATCACGTGGGCTGGCAAAGCTAGGCATTCAGCGCAAGGTCTCTTAACTACTTAATCTTAGTGTCTTCTGTAATTAAAAAGATCACGTTACAGCAGCGATCTTTCGAATGTGTCCAATTCGGCTGAGTCATGTTGTGAACTAAGCAGCGTATTCAGCATGGATACAATAAAAATAACATTTAAGAAACCCTTACCTCTCCCCTAGGTCGGAGGAACTCTCGGATTCACAGCATGCAGCACAGAATCCCATTCAAGTAGTAGCAATGTAGGCCTACTCAATTAGTTTTTCCTATTAGTCCTCCAAAGCCGAAGGAAACCTAATCAATCGTGGCTGAACCAGGGTGGAAAACTGAAATAGCATATGAGGGCGTTAACAAATCGGACGATAGCAATACCAACCCTGCAGCGATCCTCGCTACAAACTGGCCTATGAGTAGTTGTACGACTATAGTGCAGTATTTTGTTAATTACGAGCATACATATGCGCTTTACCATGATCGTCAACGTCTATATGAGGACAGTGTCTGGTTACGCTGTGTGTCTCGACGTCGTGCAGGACCTTATATGGCGTTATCTACAATGTGTAAATATATGCTCTTACCACTTTGCCTCAGCTGGCGACACGGGTCTCCTTGCTTATGTTTACGAATGACTGTGAACACGAGATCACGTGCTATACAAGAGCAGTAGCCGATCCGAGTAAATTCTACAACAGGAAGTACTTCTTTGCTATGCCGCATGAAGGGGCTTGCCTGTTGAGGTCATTCCCTCACTAAAAGGTATGGTCATTGCGTGCTTCCTTTGTCCTCGGAAATAGCAGTCTTTGCTCGGTGTGCCCGACGCTCGATATCCTTTGTTGGCGCTGTTTTCCCTTGTACTTTCCGCCATTCTTTGTACAGATTACTTCAATTTATCCTTATACAATAACGATTCTCTCAGCCGCTAGTATCGTAGAATACAGACCACATATGCTCAGTCGTTCCACTCGGCCATTCATTCGCGTTCTCGTTTTCACGTTTCCCTCTCCACCGCTGACACTGCACCACTAAAATGACAACACGCATCCTCTTCACCCCGCGAAAGCTGCGACTCGACACCCTCTCCGTCCCGTCCAGTCCCCTTCACCGCCGCTCGCAGAACCAGCTCGACACCCCCTCCGTCCGGCACCACTCCGGCAAGCGCATAACTTCCATCATCCCGTGCACCTGCTCAGACCCGTCTATTCTCAACCAGCCAGGGAAGCCCTGCCTTGTTGCAATCCTGTCCCCCTCACCCGAATCGCTCTTCCGCCGCTCAAAGCGATATGGCCTCGTTAGTCCCTTGAGAAGCCGTAACAGCAGTGCTTCTCTGTCTCTCGAATCGGTGAAAGATGATGTAGAAGAGGAGGCAATGGACGTCCAAGATGCGCTCTCGTTCCAGTACTACCTAGCTCCCATCAGCACCGACAGCGCGGATCACTACACCGACGCTTCGTGGGTCGCGTTCGATATGCGAGGTGCGCATGAGCGGGCTGAGACGGAGGAGATGTTGTTGGGCGACTTTTACCTGCCGTTTGTGGATAAGGATGATTTTAATTATTATCCTGAGAGGAGTCCGAGGCCGCTAGGTGATGTGAGTATGGAGGAGAATCTGGTGCTGAAGGATAGGCTGGAGGAGGTGAAGAGTGAGAAGTTGGTTGAGAAGGTTCAGGAGGTTAAGGTGGTGGAGAAGGCGAGGCGGAAGTCTAGACTTAAGGAGATGATGACCAGGCTGGCGAAGAATTTGAGCTGTAAGCAGTAGTGCTGTGATGGTTGGCCAAGACTCTTTCTTGTTCTTGCGTTGGCTTTGTGGTGGCAATGCTTCATTTGGAACGATGCATTGAAGCGCATTACATCAGCACAGATTTTAGACGTCGATAGACTTTATCTGGTGTAGCAATAATTCCATACTCAGCGAATTTTCTTAGGATGGTAACAATACCTGCAATTAATTCATCGATCGAATACAGATTTGCAATCTACTCATGCGCATTGTATTACAATGTTTCTATTTTCACTCTCCTTATGTCATATACACAACGTATAACAATTTGCCCTGTAGTTATGACTTCAATTCCTTCACCCCACCCAATTGTATTCCAACAAGTATATAATTCTTCCTCAAGCTCGCGTGACCTACTCTACCAAGTCCTCAAATAAGGTAAAATTCAACCAATGGTGCCCGAATACCCAAATGAGCAATATGTTCGTCCTACTAACGTAGGTCTCCCAGGGGACGAGTTCACCTTGAGGAAGGAAAGGCTTAACTCAAGGCTTCATCATACACACCTTGAAGATGTGTATGCGCGCAATAGTCTGGGGATGCAGGGTCCGGTGAGGTGTGGGCAGCTTGATCCGTGGGGGCCGAATCCAGATCTGCCTTATAGGAAGCCAATGGATACAGCTGATACAGGTAAGCTACCGACCAGAAATTGTGCTGAACGTACGTTGCAGGAGTCGCAGATTGCCAATGTTACTCGGAGGGCTTTGGGGCACAGCTGGTATCCTACAGACCATCTTGGTGACAGTTTGGAGGACTATGCCGTGCCACGCGTTTCGAGCAATTGGCATGATGTTCCGCAGCGGAAAGATCCGATCCCTGATAAGTACTTGCAGGAGTACAATCAGCTTTTCTACGGAGACGGAGGATTTTTAAGGCAGCAGGAAGACCCGATCCCTGACAAGTACCTGCAGGAGTTCAATGGGTTATGGTACGAGGATGACGAAGATAATGACGCTGACCAGCTGTTGGCTGATCTGACTCCAAATGAATATGCGCCGTGGCGCACTCATCTACCGCTACGCCCAATGTATGGTCCAGATATTGATTTCCGCACTTCAACCCACTATAGGGACAAAACGGAGATGACGAACTGGACTAGTGCTTCGTACACAGCCAGCGTGGCTCATCAAGAAGTAGTCGAGCCAGAGCCTCTCGATCAAACCGAGCCCGAAAGCTTTGTCCGCTGGAGTGATTCCACGCTGGCTCATCAGGGAGTCCTCCAGCCAAAGCCCATGGTTCGCCCCAAGCCCCAAAGCTTTTTCGATTGGAGTGATTCTTCAAGTCAAGATAAAAGCCGAAAGAAGAAGCACTCGCGGGCCTCGATTCATTGGAAGCGTCTGACGAAGGGCTTTCGACACAGCCATCGGGCGTAGAAAGTGTTTTCTGTTGGTGTTTGAAGATACTACCGTTAGCATCGCTGCAATAAGTTTATCCTATTCTGCTTGAGCGAAGGGCGAGAGAGTGGTAGAATGAATGTTGAACTGGAAAGTCAGCATCGCGGTGAGTGGTCAAGTTGCGTCTTCACCTCGTGTCTGACGTTATGTATGAGTTTAGAAAAGGTATTTAAAGTGACTGAATGCGATGAGAATCGTTGCGAGCTGTTTCGTGTACTCTGATTCGAACAAGCAACTGGAATACACGTGCAGTCTCGTTTTTTTAAGGCACACGTCGATCGTTGATCGTTGTGTAAGCCGTTGAACATAGCGGGAAATCTTAAAAAACGCTGCGCACCTCGAAGCGTGCACGCACAATGTGCGAAGACCCCGAGTGCCTTAATGATGCATTCTAACTGGTATATAATGGATTCCAGAGCTTGTCGGGTGAGAAAAGCCAACAGTCCAGCCTTCCTGAAAGGCCGCAAGTCTTCCCAAAGGTCTTTCACTCACTCACGTGAAGTCGCAAAACTCACTTCAACTTCACTGCAGGCATCGATTCTAAGCAAGATTTCGACCATGGGTTTTCCGCGCAACTTCAGAGAGCACAGCCGCAACGTTTCCGCCCCGGCAAAAGCGCCCAACATGCCGCTGCGACACGGCAAACGCCCATCGGTCGTCGATGGCAAGGTCTTGGAGCCTGAGTGGGACCGGGTACCTCAGACATACGGTTCTTTCAACCAAGACACCTTAGCACGTATCTCGCAAGTGCAAGCAGAGCACGCTCGTACTGCGCGCCCGACTACACAACTGCCCCATTCCCAAAGACCTCCGCCAGAGAACCCACCCCAGAGCTCTTGTCTGAACTACAGCGCCTGCATGGACTCCGCGTCTCCTCGACAACCATTCAAACGTTATTACAGCAGCGCTCTTTCCGATGAAGACAGAACCGCTTTGGCCGTTGGCGAACTCAATCACAATCTGCGCGGATGGACGGGTGACAAGCTGGTCCAGTACCATGTTTCGCGGATTGAGTTGGTTCCGTACAGTGAAGAGCGACAGGAGATTATCGCAGAAATTCTCGATGAGAAGCGTGGCGGTGAGCGCTTCGTGCTCCAGTCTGCGCGCCAGGCGAAGCGGTTTGTAAGTTCGCCCTTGAGTAAGCTGCAAACGTTCAAGGAAGTGAAGACTCACAACGAGCAGATGCAAGTCGAAGCATCCCGATCTATGGTAGACCTTCGCGCTGCAAATACATCCAGCTTGTTGCTTTCACCGATCTCTCCAATCTCTCCCGTATCGCCGCCATCGTCGACATCGCAAGAGGGTTTCCCGTTCCCCGTGTTGGAGACCCAGAACATCCGCCAAAGCACTCATAGTGGCGCCAGCAGCAATGGCGACCACTTCTCGAGGCAATCGGTTAGCAGCTCCATGATGCAATTCCCGCACACGTCGGATTCCTCCCGAGACTCGAGTCACAATCGTGGTCACGCGCCAGATCGCCGTCCGCTGGTCAGGAGGGCAGACCGGAACACCAGCCGTTTCCGCAGCTCTATGGCATTGGAAGCGATTCATTACGTTGTAAATGCCGATATTACCTTCGACACGTTCCTCGCTCCGCATGCTTCGGGTAAGGGCGAGACGCACTGTGACTCTGTTCACATCAAGAAAGAAGTACAGCCGCGCAATTTCTCGCGCCGACTGAGTAAGATGCCATCGATGCCACAGTTGAAGAAGCGTGCATCGTAGGCTTTCAAATTTGGATAGAAGAAGAAATGAACTTAAAAAAAGGGGCGCGATACCCAAGCGATGTAGAATTAAGGGTAGACTAATATATACGTCAAAGCAGTGTGCGTGGCCTAGCATTCGAGTTTAGACTTGAACCGCGCGATGCAAAAGAAAAAAGGGCAAGCTGTCTTATAAAGATAGTACTATAATGTTGCCCACAAGCTACACCGTGGTCCGGTGATGATCTGTGAAGGACTGTCGGAACGCTGTGAGATTATGTAGTCCAGTCTGAGCTCTCATGCGCTAATGTAACTGGTAAGCCTAATATCGAAGAACGCTAGGTAATCCATACGGAGCTTATATGACAGCCTGCTACATGCAGCCGGCTTGTAATTCTAACTTTTCTCTACTTACATTATTTACATGTGAAGTTCAACACGACTTGTCTCAAGTTAGCGCAATCTTTCCGTCCGAGATTGACAGTCCAAGAGTCTCGAATACTTACGACTCACTGGTTCCACGAGTAGCGGGTTTACCCAACAGCGCAAGGCTGAGCTTCTGGCTAGGTATGGAGTACATTCTCTGCGCTTCGCTGTTCAAAATCAATCTCTGCTCAATGGCCAACACCGAAGTTTCCAGCGCCCAAGCGCATAATCCTGATGAGTCGCCGATAGAATGGCGAGCACTTGACATCGACCAAGTGGACGAAGATCGCATCCTCGATAGATTGGGGCCCTGGACCCAGTGCCCACAAGTCTCGTCCAGTTTCCCATCCAGAACCTAAAAGAGGTGGCAGTACTATCGTGGCGATGCGATGATGATCTCAAATCGAAAGGATCGATGAACATCGCTTGCGCAGTCCACCAAGCCAAGCGCATGAGTATCAATTCCCTTTTTCTCGATGTTATTTCCATCGACCAGAACCTACCACCAGGCGATCTTATACATCGCGTCCTCACGTTTGCAGAGCTATACGTATCGGTTCCTGTCATTGCAGCCTACGACATATCTACCAAAACACGTTAGAAGCACTCATACGTCCGTGGATCGCATTCGAAGTTCACAAATGTAGATATAGCCCCGGAGCGATCACAAACGTCGGCCAAAACGATAATGGCGGAACAATGGAGCCATATGACTCCCGTGACAAGGTATTTGGCTACCGTGACATGCTCCTTCCTGCTCTTGATGGGACTTCAGCAAGAAAAATATGGCCACCCATCTATCAAGTTTTCGTCCTCCCATTCTGTTTAGTCGTAAACAGTAGCATCCCCAATAGAGTTCTCCTGTTGCCACTCAAGGTGCAAGGCGGGTGCCAGGTCTGCATCGCCACTGGTATCCTCAAGAGAGACGAGTGGGATGGTATCGACCGCTGGGGCATCCTAGACATTAACGATGAGCATTCGTTACACCGAAATGTAACGCAAAGGGAATTCTGTTGCTATATATACCCCGGGCCGAATGCAACACAACAGCCTGGAGTGCTTCGACCTCGTAACATTGAGCATCACTCACTTCTGGAACATCGAACCCATTAAGCTCTTTATGTAGAGACAGTGCCAGTGCACGATCCACCTCTTCTTGAGACGTCATGTTGCAGCCTTGTGGGCAATCGAGCCGACTGGGTCAACGACACTGCTGTGCAGCGTTCAGATGTGGTGCAGTGTGCAAACGAGTGTATTGTGTTCTTAACAAATATGCGAGGTGAAGTGAGACAGGCGCGCAGGGCACGGACGTTATCACTGGAGGTGAGTCGCGCCTGCCTGCGACTTCTAGCACTAGCCCGATCTGGACGTACCGGTGAAGGCACAGCAAACAACCCGCACTACGTATACTGCTCGGTAGTATCTTGATGTTCCCGAGCGGTATAAGAGAATTATTTAATTATCATCAACAATGTTGGTCTCTGACTGCGCAGAAACCTTGAAGGTTTACCTCACTTACCTTGAAGCCAGCTTCACGATACTGGTCATCCGGTCTGGTTTGGCGAATCTAGCTGGCGATCTGTTGCCTCTATAATGGTTCAGTCAAACACCACCCCGAAGTTTCGAGCCGAGGCAAACATACCATTCGATCTGAGTAGGCTATCAGTTACATGTCTCAGTATGTGACGAGCTCGATGAGCGCGAACTTTCTACGTTTCCTGCTGATCACGCCCATAATGTCGATTTAGCACATCGAAATCTGCTCGCTCGTGTTCTCTTTTTCAGTGCAGCCGAATAATGTCACCCAAGGACCTCTAAGCTACGTGTGTACTCAATATTATCATTCAACATTATACACGAATCTAAGTATTCCCCGTCCCATCGAAGCTCTTTCGTCCCGATTCCAAAGGGGCAACATCCAACAACAGCAAACAAGGGGTATCGTGTATCGAAAGTAAATGTCGCCTAGATGAAGTGGTGCCGAAGCACAGGCGAGCAGTTCATCGTTCTTGCTCGCGTCAGAATCCGAATGTTCGTTACTTGCGGAGCTCGCACCTTCTCCCACCATGTCCCGTCCGAGCCTTCATCAGTCCGGGTCTCGCAATGAGATGTCGCGCCAGCGCAACTTTCTAGCCAGTCCATTCACACGTGCTTCTCTTCTGCGGAACGGCGGACCAGACCCTTGCCAGGCCGCGTTTTATTTTCTCTTTGACCGCGCACAAGTTCATTCTTTGGCAGAAACCATCTACTTGCTTATCTTCTTCCACAGGCAGGCGTCACACATTCCCTGGCTCCTGTTTACCACTTTGTGCTCCAGCCCATCTTTCTCCTTACAAGGCATGTCCAGCCTATTGCTCTCCGATACTTTGCAGAGACGTAACATAGTCTTTGTCCCGGGCTGCGGCAACGGTTTCCAGCACCCACATGAGTAGAGCGTGTAATGAATTTCGCACATGTGTAGGGGGATCCAGGTTGACTTTTGCACGTGCAGAGAATTGGTGGAACGTAGTCGTTGCGCAGATCCTAACTTAACGGGCTGTCGAGGGAATGAGGTTTGTGTATATGGAGTGACGATGCTGATCAGGCCGATCAATCGTTTGAGCGTGGAATTCTGCGATGTCGATTTTCCCAGACGAAGGTTTTTGCGCATTGGTCCAAGGAGCCAGAATCTAGGACGATAGCAGGATTCGTAACAGCACGCCCCAGGTTAGGAATCAAACTCGAAATCAGCGTAAGAAGGAAAGGAAGTGGACAGGACAGGACAGGACCCGCCATTCCCGCTGCCCTGGCCCAAAGCCTTTGATTAAATTGCGTCGCGTACCGCTGAAAAAGCAACGAGCCCGACGGGCGTCCCAGGGCACGCTCGCGCTCAACACACGACGGACTCACCGCCGATAACAACAAAAAATGCCACAATCCAGCGCCAGGAACGCAGATCCCCGCAAACGATGTAGCACGAGCCCTGCGTCGTCCAGGCGCAGGGGAGATGCGGCGTCCCCTTACTGTTGCGCCGGACGCGTTTCGCTCTCGCGACTCTATCGCGACCTAGCCTAGGATGCGATGCCTTTAGCTCGGCAGTCGCAGCTTTCTCTCAAAAGGAAAGAATGCCCCAGGGACGCAGGACGCGGGGAAGCTGTGTGGTGTAGCCGGGCGCAAGGTCACTGGCGGGGGAACATGCGGGATACGAGCGCCATGGCCTCACGTTGTACTTTTTCCGCCGCGGCCTCGACGGTGGTGTGAAGATCGAGCCATCGCTTGCCGCGATGCCCTTCACTTCTTGCACCAACGTACGTCTGCCCCGTGTTGGCTTGGACTCGTTACGTAGGACGTGATCGGCTCCACGATGCCTACATTCGAACGCGAATGCGTACCCGAACGTCCCTGTAAAAGCTAATGCCTTTCGACCCAATAGCGCGCTTCAGGACTGCACCTCGGGACGAGCCGAACTGGAACTTGTTTCATGACCTGGACTTGTTTTCGATTTGTTCTGATCATGCATGTGCAATCGATCGTGCCCGGGAATCTGGGTCGGACTAGTCTTTTCCAGTCCTCTCGCAGACCTGCAGTGTACCACAAGGTCCAGCCTCGATGCTCAAAGTCATGCGGTGCGACAACAACAGCAACAGCGATGGTCACAGAAGATGCACGCCAGCGGTGCGTGTCACCGGTGGCTCGGTAAGAAACGAAGTACGAGATTGGGAGGAAGCGCCGGAATGTCGAACTGGGGATGGCGCGCAAAAAGCAATTGCCCACGAGGCAGCTGTAGGAGCCGGCTTGAGTCAGGAGCCCGCATGCATGGATGGACACGAGTGCGGCCCGTGAACAAAAAGGTATGGCGCGTTCGTGCGTATCAGATGGATGGATATATCGGGACCCCGGACAAGATTCTTTAGTCCAGATCCGTCGTCTGGATGCATCCGAACCTACTAGGTTTTTAGCATGTAAAGTTCATCGAGCTCAAAAAGAAAGTTACACCTGACGCTCGAAGACAAGGGCATACCACCGACTGTGCCCTACTTCCAACAACCATAACGAATCGATAATCCAAGTCGAACCTTGCTCCTACAACATGTTCAACAGGGACAGCGGCAAGGATTACCGGCCGCGTGGTATGTGCGCATGATAATTTGCAAAGCCGCTGTTACCGAGCATTAAGATGCTGATTTATAGAAATTTCGATACCTAGGATCTATCCGATTATACATGGATGTCCCGCCTCATACACGTTGTGAGGATCCAGGATCCAGGGTCTGGCGAAATGTACATGGATTATGTCGCTTCATATAGCATCCGAGATCTCATAAGCCAGGTTCGTCCTTGCTGAGCTGCCGATCTTTTATTGGCCTCTAACATTGATAACATACTGAAGCGCGATTAAGGGTCATGTCGGACGCCCCAGACACGCGATGCTGGGTTCTCGCACCTCTCGTCAAGGTGTTGCTTTTCCACGGCGTTACCTGGCCAGCACATGCGAGCGAGTCGAGATACCGTAGAGTTTTGCATTGCCCGGTTGAGCTATCAAGAAGCGACCTAAGGGATAATGCAGTTTGCATCCTAAGAGCCGGTCCATTCTTAATATACATCATCTGATCTCAGTAGCTCAGCCGGACAATGCAAAAATCTATGGTAGGAAGATGGAATATCCATTCTTGTAAATGATTAGGTTAGGAAACATGGAGCGGGAAAGGTCAGTGAGCCCAAGAGATACGTCCCCAAATCACGTCTATGCCACCTTTTCGCTTATTCTTTGGGGCCTATGATGTCGACGATATGGAAAGCGAGAAAGAAGCAAAAGTTCGTGGATGAGTGGAGCATGGACTCAAATTTGGTACCCAGTAAGCTTTCCGTCCAACCGCGTTTAACGCAAAGCTGGCCATGCCACGCACATCACAGCCAAAACAAGAGCATCTGCGTACATCTCAGAACTCTGGTATTAATCTATCATAAACGACCGTTACACACTCATTATCATCACCCACTTCCCACGCTCACGTCCTCTTTCCGAACACCTTGTCAAAGTTGACAAGCGTGAGCCTAAACCTTACGTTATCATTCTTGTACACCCGCTCCACGGCCTGCTTGCACCCCTCCTCGCTAATATCAATTGTCTCGACCCAGCTCTTGATATTCTGCTTCGACGCAAGCTCAAACATCTCCTCCATCTCAGGCCTGTTTCCGATGTGGCTAGCGCCCATGTAGCACCCGTTGGGCGCAAACGCTTTCGCGTCGAGCGGCTGCAGCTTGTTGTCCGGGAACCCAACCATGTGGAAGGTGCCGTTGACCTTGAGCGTGCTGAAGTAGTCGGGCAGGTTGAACTTGTCGGTGGCGTCGGCGCAGTTGAGGATAATGTCGAACTGAAAGGCGTACGGCTCGAACCACTTGTCCTTGTTGGAGGAGATGAATTCCTTTGCGCCGAGCTTGAGCGCGTCGTCCTTCTTTGAGTCCGAGTGCGAGATCACGTAGGTCTCTGCGCCGAGGGCGACGGACCAGAGGACACCGAAGTGGCCGAGCCCGCCCAGGCCTACGATGGCAACCTTCTTGCCCTTGCCGGTGCCTAACCGCTTGAGGGGGGAGAATGTGGTGAGGCCGGCGCACAGCATTGGTGCGGCGATGGAGGTCTCGAGGTTTTCGGGGATTTTGAAGGTGAAATACTCGTGGGCGCGGATGTGGCTGGAGTAGCCGCCCTGTGCGATGGTGCCATCAGGGTGGGGCGCGCCGTATGTGTCGATGGCGTTGGGGCAGTAGTTCTCCTGGTCGGCTTTGCAGTTGTTGCAGGTGAGGTCCGCGCCGATCTGGGCGCCGACACCTGCGCGGTCGCCAACCTTGAGGTTCTTGACCTTGGAGCCGACCTTGACGACCTTGCCAATGACCTCGTGGCCTACGCACAGCGGGAGCGGGATCTCCTCTCCCCAGCCTCCGGTGATGGTGTGAACATCGGACGCGCAAACACCGCACGCCTCAATGGCGATGTCGACGTCGTAGTCCTCAAACTTCTTGAGGGGAAGCTCTTTCCGTGTGAAGTTGCTCCAGTTTCCGTTCTTAATGTCAGTGACGGCGAAAGCGTCGGTCGTCTCCGGGTAGGGCATCGTGGCAATTTATAGGGGTATCAATAAGTTGGGAATTACTTTAGAGTTGATGTCGTAAAGGAGCAAGCAGGTATGTCGAAAACCTGTCAATTGAGAGGGCAGGGCAGCTTTATCAATAGTTTTCCAGTCGTCGTTCACTAGTTGCCAGCGAACATTCTCTACTAGCAGCAGTATTACCAGTGAGGTCATCGCCGATGACAATCGGGTCCAGTCCCACTGTCAACCTAGTTTTGCTGTGTGTGATTGGCGCACTTGAGCCGCTGGCTTCTTTGAAACCCGATCGTGGATCTTCGTCACTGTAGCGTCAACGACTTGGGAACATCATTGACGACGTGTCTCTCTTATTTCGTATCAACGAGTCTGGACCCTCGAGGGTAACGAATTAATTCCATCACTTGGTGTAGACCAATCAGTGGTATTTCATTTGGTGATCCAGTCATAGCTGGATAAAATCTTCAGATCTTCTTTGAACCCCACACGTTCAGAGCCGACGTCATGGCGCAGTGTTCCGAAGCTGTTCCGACTTCCGAGAGCATGTGCCTTGGCAACGCTGAGTTTGACACCCAGACATGCGTCTTGTCAGCATCCACGACCGCCGCGAAAACACGTGCTGACCTGTTGTTGATGCTGCAAGCCACATTACAGACCGAACTGACTTCAATGCCTCTACCCTGTAGCTCAAGTAAGCCCGGACGCATGCTGCTCCGGCCAATGACGACCCTGCAGTGAATGCCTGATCTGCACTGGAGATAGAGTTACACTGAGAAGTGCAACAATACATCGCGATTTAAAAATCCATGACCTGGGGTATGGGCCATTTGCGTGCGAGGAGTGCCATCGACTTCTTCACGCGGGCACCTAGGTAGTATTTACCCCGCCTTGCGGGGTAGCTGTTGGATCGTCGGCCGGTGCTGCCCGTTTAGGTTACCCGCGAGAGCTGCGGGCTTCCTTTACCAGGTGCTCCTGTGTCGCGATTGTGCAATCGCGTACGCGCAAGGCTTGTGCTTTCCTCTTGAGCTGTTGAGGACAGATTTACAGAGCGAGAGCTTTAAATCGGCAACGGCTCGCGGCGTGGTAAGGGAACATCTCGAGAACCAGCGCGCTTCAACTCCATCTTTGGCCCTTCCCCACCTCCCCTCCGATCCAGGCAATTCAACAAGGATGGCGGCGACCAGTGGTGCAACCATGAAGGCAGTGCGCTTCCATGGCCAGCATGACCTGCGATACGAGGATATTGCAGTCCCTACTTTGAAGCAGGGCCAGGTGAAGATCAAGCCCGCGTGGGTTGGAATCTGCGGCAGCGGTAAGTCTTATCTTTTTCGTCAGTGAAAACGCACTCATAGATCACCATAGACCTACATGAGTATCTCGGCGGACCCGGGTTATGTCCCACAACCCCACACCCAATAACCGGCGAAACTGTTCCCTTAACGTTCGGTCACGAGTTCAGCGGGACGATTGAAGAGGTTGGTGAAGGCGTGGATGACTGGGTAGTGGGCGACCGCGTCTCAGTTCAACCGATCATCTACGATGGGACTTGTGGCGCTTGCCAGGATAATTTGCACAACTGCTGTTGGAGCAACGGATTCATTGGTCTTAGCGGTACACGATCGACCGGATATCGACCATTGAAGCGTGGCTAATACTCCTAGGGTGGGGCGGAGGACTCTCTGAGCACATTGTAGTCCCGACGTCTGCCTTGTATCGGCTTCCCAAAAACGTCCCATTGCAAATAGGAGGTAAGCTGTTTCGAATTTTGGTACTGTACGGGCTAACATGCTCAGCGCTGGTGGAGCCGCTTTCGGTCGGGTGGCATGCTGTCAAGGCTAGTCCGTTCAAGAAGGGCGACGCGGTCTTGATTCTAGGAAGTGGACCGATTGGTATCGCTGTGATGCTGGCGCTTCAAGCAAAAGGTGCAGATAAGATTATCATCTCTGAGGTCAGCCGCAAGCGACAAGAATATGCGAAGAACTTTGGTGCGCATCACATCCTCGACCCAACGAAGGACGACGTTGTCAAGAGGTGCCGAGAGCTTTGCGACGGCCAGGGGGTCGACGTGGTGTTCGATTGCGCTGGTGTCCAAGTCGCGCTGGACGCAGCCATAGAAGCCACGCGAGCTCGTGGAACAATCGTCAACGTCGCCATCTGGGAGAAGCCCTGTACGATCACACCGAATCTCTTTACATTCAAGGAACGACGATACATGGGTGTTGCGACCTTCCAAGTTGGTGATTTCCAAGAAGTCATCGTAAGTACTGTTTTCCAGATCGCCGAAGAGAAATTGCAGCCGCCCATCGATGGTCGAACTGTGCGTGCGATTCAGAGGAAACGCGTGTCTCGATGTAGTAAGTTGCCTGCAGCTAATGGTTGGTAGGATGCCATTTCCGCTGGCAGCATGAAGCCCGAGCGGATGATCACGGGCCGAATCGAATTGGACGAAGTCGAGGAGAAGGGGTTCAAAACTTTGATCAACGACAAAGACAACCAGGTCAAGATACTGGTCAAAGTAGGAGGCGACGATTAAGAGGATACAGCAGAGAGCACCTTGCTGTCGGATGACCGCAAATTACGTGCTAGGCGCACACTGACAGGACTGGGGCCAGGACTGGATTAGATTGGGCTCATTCCTTCGTCGACTTAGCGACACAATCGGTAGCATGATTCGGGCGATACCCAAGACGTCTCTTTCGAGCCCTGCTGTATTCTCATCATTGGATGGTGACGTGGGTGTATGCAACGTAGACGCTAGTGACCTTGAAGCCTCGCAGCCGTCTTGATTCCGATGACTGTCGGGGATGCAGGGACAGCATGTGCCGTCCGCCCGCGTGCGGCAACCGGTTTTGGATCTCGAGTGGCAGGTGTTGAGCAAAATTAGCGGTGGCTTTGCGATCGAGGCTTGAGCTCGATGTGACGAAATCCCTGCATTAGTGGGCCTTCTAGGCCGTTGCTACGCCAAGCAGGGTGAAATACGAGTGGTCTGGTGCGTCGGAAGAAAAACTTGGTGTGGCTGCGCAGGGGCTCTAGCGAATCGTGGGTTGCGGTGGAGCGAACAGGATCGGCGGCGAATGACGTCGGTCGTGTACAGAACCAGCGACGTTGTGTCACGTCGATCGTCCATCTGGGCAACCAGGCAAGGACGAGGCTGCTGCGTCATCGCGGACGCAAACCCACATATATTGCCCTCGCGATGCGACACCTGCAGCATTTCATCTCAGATACCGCAACGAACATCCTAGCACTTCCTTCCTCTTTGCACACCCTCTTCTCTCCTCTTTCGACCACCACTCAAAATGGCTCTCGGCGGTGCGGCTCTCAAGCTGTTCCAAACCATCCTTTATGCCATCGAATTCTGCTGTGCGGCCATAATACTTGGCATCTACAGTTACTTCCTTGCGACCCTCGCTGACCGCGACCTCACTATCTACACATGGGCCAAGGCTGTTGAGGGCATGTCAGGCGCTGCAGTCCTGTACACTATCTTCGCTGTCCTCCTTACATGCTTCTTGGGCGGAAAGTCATTCTTCGCCCTGATCGCCATCCTCCTCGACCTCGCATTCTGCGGCGCCTTCATTGCCATCGCCGTCCTCACCCGCGATGGTGCGCACAGCTGCAGCGGCTTCGTCAGGACCCCGCTTGGAGATGGTCAGTCCAACGACAAGCAGGGCTTCGACGACTCCAACGGCAAGCAGCAGTACACATACGCTGTGTCGCTAGGCACCGCCTGCAGACTCAATACTGCCTGTTTTGCGGTCGCCATTGCTGGAGCGTAAGTTACATTTTCACCGTGTGAAAATTCTTGCTAACGATCGCAGTCTCCTCTTCCTCATCTCTGCTCTTGTCCAGATCGCTCTTGCGCGCCACCACAAGAAGGAAAAGCGCTTCGGTCCCAGCCCCGCCAACAACTACACCAGCGGTCGCGGCCGTGGTGGCTTCTTCGGCCGCCGTAAGAACAAGACCACTGGCCTCCGCGACCCTGAAGTTGCTGCTGGTACTGGTACCCTCGCCGCTGGGCCTGCCCATGATGTTCGTCCCTCGCACGATACCGCCTACACTGGCTCGACTGTCGCTGGAGCCGGACCCTATGAGCACAACAAGCCTCTCACTGGTGGATACCACACCGCTCCTGTTACCTACCCGAACCATACCCCTGCCCCTGCAACCAACTACTAGAAGTAGGATCCTTGGTGCTATTGGAATGTCTCGTTGAGTATAGCCATACAAGTGGCTTGGATAGCCATATGAGTGGCTCGGATCTTTTCCTTCTAATGAATGATTATTGATAGCGTTTGATACCAGAACACGAAGCACGAGATTGGAACAGTGCTTGCTGGGGACTACTACTTACTGTATGATACGAGTTATGAACCTAATACTTAATATTGAGATTACACAGCCTATTCCACAGATCATATCGTGACGCTGAATGATCGCATTTTCTGATTGAGTTTTGTCAGAATCCATAATTAAACCGAGGGTATATTGCAACCGCCCAAACGCCATGTGTGCCAGGGCTACGTTGCGGTCCCAGTCTTAACCCTCGACTGATGCCCACATCAACCAAAGCGGCCACCTCAGGCACAAGCTGTCTCCTCTATGCCTTCACCTTCCCCTTTCCCTTCGCACCCGCTCCCGCTCCAGCGCCACTCGGTCTTCTCCTCTTCTTAGGATGTTCCTCCACCCGCCCTTCGGCCGCCCTCATGCGATCCAACTCCCTCTTCAACGTCTCTTCCAGCGCCTCGTTTCGCCTCGTCAACAGCATGACATCGTCGACATTGATAACTTTCCTCCCGGCATGCTTTGAGAACAACTCGAGGTCTTTGGCCGAGTTCTCGATCTGGGTGTAGACGAGCTCAGTCAAAGCGCCGATGAACTGCGGCGTCGCATTGAAGTCCTCTGCCCCTTCGTTGTCGACGAACTGCCCGATTGAGTACCAGAGCGCGGATTGGAGCCGCTGGGGTGCATTAGCGCAAGTTCCTGGAGATGTAGATTTCGGTGGGCATAATCACCTCCTTGCGATCCCCCGCATCGTCGTTTGAAGCCATTGCCGCAGTGTTGACGAGCGCTTGGGCGATGATGTGGGGGTGAGCGCGACGCGTGAGGGACGCGCCGGCCCGATGAAAAGCCGATTGGTGAATGCTTTTGTGGTTGACTTGACCGCCCAGGGTTCTGCCGTTGAGACCTGGACCCGCCGCGCGATTTTGGGACTGCGAGTTGTTTTGGCTCGACACCCAGGTTCGATTTTTCAAGGCGCATAGCGGAGATACATAAGAGCGCTGCGCGCACCACCGTGCCTGCCTGAACTATACAGAGAAGCGACGACACACCCCGCCTAGTTCAGTCCACGACCCGTCACCACCGCTCCATACATTGGCGTGCTGTCTTTCAGGAGCAGCACAAGAAGCTCTTCACACATTTCCTGGCCCTGAACGGTCGCCGCCACACGCACATCCTCACTCTCATCCCCAGATCGCAATGGAGAACGTACAGGAATTTTTCGATAGCCGCTTCCGTAACTTCATGGCCTCGTTCTCGCGCCTGAAGCCCGAAGGCTGGATTCGCCTCATATGGATCGTGGGCGCCTACATGCTCCTTCGGCCCTACCTCATGAAACTCGGCGCCCGCGCGCAGGAGCGGCAACACGAGAAAGAATCGGCAGAAGCGGCTGATACCGGCGCAGAGCTGCACCCCAACGACTTGCGAGGAGGCAAGAAGGTTGCGATACCGGGTGTCGACAGCGACGATGAGGAAGAGAAGTCCGAGGCCAAGCCAGGACAGTGGGGCAAGAAGGCGCGTGTCAGGCAGAGGAAGCTCATCAGGGAGACGCTAGAGAAGGAGGAGAAGCGTCTGCAGGATGAGCAGGAGCAGGAGGACCTAAAGGATATCGCTGATTTGCTGGAGGACTGAGCTCACACCAGGATGAGCGACCTGGGTGGCGACTTCCGCGTGGTTGCTGTCACAAGCTGTGCGAGTTGGTTACGCAACGCTCCCTGGATTGCATGCCCCTCTGATCGACGCTGACCTGCAGTGCGCATGAGCGTCTCGGGTACCTGCATTCCTGTGTTTCTGAAGCACCCGCCAGGTATGTGGCGTATGCTGGCTGAGCAACCGACATGAGATGGCGAGAAACAGTGCGTATGAGAGCGACACTCAAGCAGAACAATCACTATCAACAAGTTTCAAATCCCTTTGCCCATGTACCTCATCCAACTCTTTCCAACTTTCCCCTTTTTCTTTTCTCTTTTCTCGTTTCATGATCTCAAAGTCACGTTTTCCCCTCCCAGCTTTTTTTTCCCTCACTCGTCAACGTCCCCACCCTTGGAATTCAACGCGTACACAGGCTAACCAACCCGCTCATTCCCTCCCCTTGCTGCACCCCTTAAAACCTACCCACGACCATGACCCAGCCAAGCCCGCAACCGTCCACGGTTCCTCCACGGCACCATGCCTCGACACATGTCTCTCCGCACACTATGTGCGCTGCCGCTTCTCCTCCCGGGCGCACTCGCCCACATGCAGATGCAAGAGCCCTCGCCCCTCCGCGACCCGCACTCAAACCGCACCGCAGAGCCAAAAGACTATAACATCCTCACCCCGCTCCACCCTGACGGCAGCGACTTCGCTTGCAAAGGATACCAATGGAACACCCCGCTCACTGCGGTGGCTCAGTATCAAGCCGGCAGAACGTACCCGCTCCGGCTTATGGGCGGCGCCACGCACGGCGGTGGCAGCTGCCAGATCAGCTTGTCATGCGACTACACACATTTCAATGTGATCAAAAGCATGGAAGGGAATTGTCCGATCAACAAGGAGTACGAGTTCACGATTCCAGACGATGTGCCAACAGCAGAAAAGTGTCTACTAGCATGGACGTGGTGTGTTCTACACCTATCAGCGGAGTAATGGTATATAAAGAAATGCTAATGCTGGACCCAGGTTTAACAAAATCGGTAATAGAGAAATGTATATGAACTGTGCAGTTGTCGACCTCATCGGCGCTGGTAGCTCCTCATCCTCCCGCCAGCGCGCCTCCACGAAAGTCTCCAGCGGGGCAGTAGCGCAGGCCGCTCTATCACGATACCCAGACCTATACGTCGCGAATCTGAAAGGCGTGAACGATTGCGTGACGAAAGAGACGGTTGATGTGGTGTTCGACAATCCCGGATCAGACGTCATATATGGCGACGGGCTCAGCGCGTCGTCTTCAAGAATCATGCGGAGGAAGGGATCGTGTTCTGGCGTTGGGAGGACAGCGGCGGGGTCTTCGAGCTCCGACTCAAGTAATTTTGGGGCGTCTGCTGGGTCCTCGAGTTCTAGCGACTCCGGGTCTTCGTCCTCTTCGAGTGGCACTTCGGCTGGCAACGACGGGATGTGGCATCCTGACCATAGCAATTCTGGGTCGTGGTCTTCTTCGGGTAGTTCTGGGTCATCTTCTTCGTCTGGAAACTCAGGATCTTCGGCGTCTTCGGGCAGCTCTACAGGCGGCGACGATGGTTTGTGGCATCCCGAGAAGTACGGCGGTTGGGCATCGTCTGGAAACTCAGGATCTTCAGCGTCTTCGAGTAGCTCTACAGGCGGCGACGATGGTATGTGGCATCCCGAGAAGTACGGCGGTTGGGCATCTTCAGGAAAGTCTGGATCATCGTCTTCTGGCGGCTCCGCGGGAGGTAACGATGGACAGTGGCATCCCGACGTGGGTTCTTCAAGTGGTGGCAGTGCACAGTCGCACCCTATGGCCATGAACTCTCCCTCATCTTCAGCGGAGGGCAGCAGTAATGCCGGGAAGTCGTCTAGCAGCAAATCCGGTTCATCATCCGCGCCCCACAAAGCACCAATGACACAGATCGAGAAAGAGCTTGCTGCATACCTCAAAAGCATCGGCGAGGACGACGATACATCCAGCGTTTCCCCCAGCGAAAGAGAAGACATCCCCAGCCCAAGAAAGGGCAAGCATTCCACACACGCGGGCGCGCAACGCATCAGCGCTGGCGAGCTTTTCCAATACAGCCCTGATCAGGGCTCCGATCCCAGTTTCAGGACGCAGCAAATCCACTCTCGCGAGCCGCCGGATAACGAAGAGCCAACTGGTGCTCCAAATGCGCCTGACTACGACTTCATTAACCACCAGGCTGAGGCTTCCTCCGACGATGATTGGCACCATTCAAGCCGTCCCAAGGATCACACCAAGACGCCCTCGTTCGAGGTGGAAGAGTCTTCCAGCGATGCTGCCAACAGGGAGAACTATGGCGACTATGATGATAGCGATGAACTTCCCGAGTTTCTCAAGGATCTCATTGGCGATTTCGATGACGAAGAGTACACCCCTGATGACGAGAGCGATGAGTTCGGCGGGCTTTATGATCGGCAGAAGGTGAAGGAGAAGAAGCACAGCTCTTCGAAGTCGAAGAAGGCGAAGCACAGCAAGACAAAGACCAGTAAGTGCATGACTGCAATTGATTTGGACTGACTACTGACTGGGTATTTTCTATTCAGGTGAAAATGCCGAGAGCACTGCAGTCCCGGAGTTCGAGGCATCCACAGCGGAAGATGCCGCAACGCCCACAGCCGACTTCGAATCTTCTAGTGCCGAGGACGCTGCTGCTACACCGACGAAGCTGATATCTCTATTTGACCTCATTGGTAAAGGCGATACGGCTGTTCCAGCCAACGGGTCCCGGTCGGTTCCTTCTTTCCCAGATGTTACCGCCTCTCCTACCGAGACGGAGCTTCCGACGGAGCTGCTTGCTCTGTTTTCGACAGTCTCCTCCAGCTCCACTACAGAGTCTGCCGGTCTTCCTACCGAGACCATCATCTCTCTCGACGAGCCGTCTGTTGGGGTACCGTTCACTCCCGCGGAACCCCTTCCCACAGAGGCTGCTCCTCATCCAGCTGCCCCCAGCGTTGCCGCACCCGGCGGTGCATGCACGCCAGGATCTTTCCTCTGCAACGGCGAGAAGCAATTCTGGGTATGTGGCCAATTTGGCGGCGATGCATGGACATACGGTGCGCTCCGCGATGTCTCCGAGGGCCTGGCCTGCAGAGACGGAAAAATCGACCGCCGCTCTCTTGACCGTCGGTCCGTAAGAAAAAGAGCTTTCGGATGGTACATCGGTCAAGACGATAGCAGCTGGGGCTCAGACGACGAAGACGAAAGCCCCCTTGACCCCATCATCGGCGCGATAGACACCCTCATCAGGACTGTACCAAAAGTGGCCACAGATAAGAAGAAGACACAGAGTGGTTATGTTCCTGGCCACAAGAACACCGACGACTGGTTCCAGCCGTATAAGCTCCTCAAGCGCAAACTCGGCTGGTGGATCTCCAGCTCTAACCCCAGCAATGAGGTCCCGTCCAACCCGCTCGTCACCATCACCGACAAGCTTAAGAAGCTCGAGTCCACGCTCGACTGGACTATCGAAGACCTAACTGCCTCAAAGGGCAAGAACAAGTCAAAGTCGAAGAAGCGCAGCTCCGGCTGGTGGCTCTCCTTCGGTGGCGACGACAGCAACAACAATGACAAGGGCTACTCGTCCTCCAACAAAGACAAGAGCGATACCGACCGCGACCCACTCGACGACATCCTCTGGCAAATCGACGATCTCTCCTCCAAATTCGAGAAACTAAGGAGCCTCTGCGGCTCCGACTCTAAATGGAAGCGTGGCTGGGGCTTCTTCGGACAATATGGCAAAGACGACATGAACAAGGAAGTCGCCAAAGGCCAGCTGGGCGACCCCTTCGAGCCCATCTTGTCGAAGCTGAAGGGCTACATCCGGCTTGTGCGGGGCCTGCTGCCGGGCGACAAAGGCAAGCCGCATGGAATTGGGTACGCGCACAGCCGGCCCAAGTTTCCCTGGGATAAGAAGGGATGGGCGGCTAGGAGGCAGATTGAAGCAGGGGAGGCGGGCGAAGGTGTGAGTGACCCGGGGGACTTTGGGGATTTCTTGGGCGATGGGGTGTTTGAGGATGTCAGTGACGAGGATGATGAGGGCGAGGACGAGCGTTCTGATGGGCTGCCGAGTGGGTCGTCTGAGGGTCCGGAAGATGGACCGCCTGAATCTGCGAATGGCGAGAGGCGCCCCAAACGGCCAAGTTCTCCGAAGAGGCCGAATCGTCCAGGGAATTCCTTCGCTACTATTCCTGAAGATTTTGACGACAAAGAGGACGATAATGATGGGCCGCTCGGCCGGGACGGAGAGAAGAGCTCCCCGAAAGCGGGAAATAAGACTTCAGGTAAGCCTCTCCCCTCAAACGTCGGTAAAGCCGCAGCTTTGGGACTGGGTAATGTTGTGGGTGCTGTGTCCGCTTCCCATGGGATTTCTCTTGTTCCTGGTGGCGATAGTATTAACGATGATGCAGCGGCCTCGCGCCCCTCGCAAGCTGCCGAGGATGAGGATGACTCTCCCAGTAGGTCCCACTTTGGAGTCAATCGATGGACGTCAGGCTAACAATCTCTCAGCCCCGTTTTCCGAGGACGAAGACTCAGAACGTTCCGTTCCCATTGACGATGACGATGAAGAAGAGGAAAGTGATGAGCCCGTCAAGCCCGCCTTCGATTCCAACATCTCCAAAGCGCCCAATCCCTTTGCTCCGGGCGGTGACTTCGCGCGCCCGGGCGACGCCCCAGACGGCTCTCCCCCAGAGGACTCCGACTTCTCAGACTCCGTCTCTTTCCCAGAAGATGATGAAGAGGACACTTCCTCAGACGCGCCCGACGACGTCGATTTTGCCTTCGACGATTTCTCCGCCAAGAAGCGGAAGTTGAGCAAGCGCCAGGACTACGGCGACGACGTGCAGGTCCCCGACTTCCAGTACAGCGACGGCGGCGACGGCGGCAATGGTATTGATGGCGTCGAAGATGCTGTCCAGGCGCTATTTGGGAAACATCAAGACGACGTCACGGCGGGGCCTGAGGACTCGAATGATGGTGATGCACCAGAGCAGCCGGCCCCGAAGTCAAGTGCGAAGACGCCTGCGAAGGCGGCTGCTACGGAGACAAAAGATGCGGTCAAGGACACTTCGGCCAAGGACACTTCTGAAAATGCGGAAGGTGACGCTCGGGATTCGGGCGACGAGAAAACTGGGGACGAGGCTAGCGACGACGATGCAACTGAGGAACAAGACACGAATGACGATGACGACGCCGACGAGGAAGAAGAAGATGACAGTTCGGATAATTCTACAGCGCGCAAGCTAAAACGAGACGATCATGTTGTACTCCCTGCTGGATTCAATTTCAGCGACGGGAGCAACGGCGGCGACGGTGTAGACGGAGATCCCGTTGCGCTGTTCGGGAACGAACCATCGGACTACGAGAAGAAATGGGGCGTTGCTCCTGAAGTGGAGAAGCAGCCACAGCCAGCTACTACGCCGCTGACCAAGCGAGATGATCCTATTCCTGATGGGTTTACCTTCAGCGACGGATCGAACGGCGGTGACGGCGTTGACGAGGATCCGCTCACAATCTTTGGCATCGAGCCATCCGACTACGAGTCCAGATGGGGAGTCTCCGACGAAGCTGAGAAGCAGTCATCCATCACACCGTTGACAAGGCGCGACGACCCCGTGCCCGCTGGCTTTAGATTTAGTGATGGTTCGAATGGTGGTGATGGCGTCGAGGAAGATGCTACCACTCTTTTTGGGGCCGAACCGTCTGATTACGAAGCCAAGTGGGGTGTCTCTGACAAGGTCGAGAAGCAGACTCAAGAGCAGCAACTCCAGCAGCAGCGAGAGTCATCGTCAAACCCTCACCTTTCAGATTCAGCATCGACTGAGAACCCTGATCTTCTAGAGATATTGCATGTTCCAGAGTTACCATTAGCTGAGGACCTTCCCCTTCCGGACCTTTTGTCAGATGAGAAGCCACCACTCCCACTTCCCGTGTCGAAGAAGAAGTTGAGGATTCTCTCCCCAGGCGGCCTGAAGCACCTTACCCAGCCAAGTCGCTTGGAGCTCAATAGTCCCGAAAGATATGACTGGGGCGAGAAGCGAAAGCGGCAGGCGGCTCCAGCACCAGCTACTGCTCCTCAACCTGCTGCAGGTCAAGCTCCTGCTCAGGCTCCTGCTGCAAACCCAGCGCCTCAGCAGGTAGCTCCGAATGATATTGTGCCTCTGGTCCCAAACACGCAAGCACCGGCGGATTTCACCTTCAGCAATGGCAATAATGGTGGAGACGGTGTCGATGACGACGTTATTGCTATTTTTGGCGACGAGCCCGCGGACTACGCACAGAAATGGAGCGTCGACGACAAGGCGGCACAGAACGAGTCTACTCAAATCGTAGATGATGTCAACACGACTTCGGCAACAGCACCAGTCGCTGCGACTAAGCAAGCTGCTTCACCCAAGCAGGTGGCCGACAGACAGGGAGTTCCTGTTCCGATGGGCAAGGCTAAAGCCTTCGACATCCGTCCCCGCCCAGCTGGTGCATCTGAGTCTACCCCCTCTCCGTCTGCGGTTCTCCCGGGCGTGAACGGCGTCATCAAAATGACTCCCCCGGGCCCTACAGACCACAAGGCAGGGCCTACACCCACAGGCTTAGGTTCCCCCGGTCCCAGCAGTCGTGGCTCTCGACCTGCGGCCGAGCTGAGCACCGCCCCGGTAGACATCCACGACAACCCCGACGCACCCGTATTTCTCCCGGACGAAGTCAAGGATTCAGAAACACCGGCAGATTTCCCTGAAGACCCTCTTCCCACTTCTCCTCCATCCAAGGGCAAGAAGGCCAAGAAGGATAAGTCAAGGCCCTCCGAAGAAGACGCAAGTACACCCGGCACCGGCTCCAGCGACACCCTCGAAGAATCAGCGCCCAGCCCCGTAAAAGGCAAGATCCACCCCACTGCCGATATCGTTCTTGTCGACCCTCTCCCTAGCTTCCCACCCTCCGTAAAGGCCAAGGCCAAACCTGCCCCCGGCTTTTTCGATTCCATCGACGGCAACTTCGACCCACTGGAGGATTCCAACGCCGTCCCTGAGGCTCCTCCGGAGGCCGAAGCCATCACCGGACCCATCGGCAAGGTACGCCCGCATGGTAAATCCGTGCCGAGTGCGCGCCCCAAGCCCAGCGGTCTCGATGTTACCGCCGATCCAAGTATACTGGACAAAGATGGTGGACCGGACGGCTTCACGCCGCTGCAGAATCAGCCTGGTGTTAGGCCGTCTGTCGCGATCCCTAAGATCAACGCCACGGAGGTCGTGTCGGAGGAACATGTGCCTGATATCTCGGTGGCGGGGCCGACGCCGAGTTTAGAGAGTTTGGGGCCGGACGAAGGTGAGAATGAGGATGAGGACGAAGAAAGTCCTGCGGAAGATGAGAGCGGGGAAGATGAACAGGGTGAGGACAGCGAGCCCACATCCGCCGACGACGGAGAGGGAGATAAAGACTCCGGCGACAGCAAGCTCGACGAAGAAGAAACGCTCCCCCTAACGCAAACCTTCATCGTCATCGCCTCCCCCGTTTCGGCGCCTCTGAACACCTCCGAATCCTCAAACACTACACCCCCCTTGTCCACCCCCACAACCACGCCCTCCGCTCCCTGGCGCGACGGCATCTTCCCTCATCACTTCCCCATCCCCGCCGACGCCGCCCCCACCTCCTCCTCAGACCTCGAATCCATCCTCCCGCTCATCCTGGGGCCCGGCCCCGTCGTTCCCCCAGGTGTGACGCTGCATTGGCCTGGGCCGTGGAATTTGCATCACCTGCCGCCCTCGCATTCCTCTTCTATCTCTCTGACTTCGGTATCACAACTGCCGGAGGATACGCTGGGAACTCTGCCAACAGGGTTGCCCACGACCGCGCCGCCGGTGTCGCAGGTGCCCAGTGTGGAGGAAAGTAGCGTGCCGAGTACGCTGGTGAGCGTTACCATTACAGGTTTGCCGTTGCCGGATGATCAGTTGGGAAGCCTGCCGACAGGTTTGCCGGGCGTGACTGGGAGTTGGCCGCCGCCGCTGCCCACGCTGAGGAGAGTCAGGAGAGGACATGCGGGGAGGTTGTAAGTGGATGCGGAGAAAAGAAAGGTGGTAAGACTCGATGATGAATGAAAATCTTGAACTGCATGAAGTGCGTGGGAAGGACTGGTCTTTTATTTGGGCGTTTGTACTTAGTTCGATTTGTAGTTGGCCATTGCATGTGTTCTGAATGGAGTTATCGGAGGGTAGAATTTTCGAGTATCTCGATTAAGGGTGTGTTTTGATGATTTGCGGCTTGTGCTATGCAGCGCGGCGATCTGAATTGTCTGGAGGTAGTACGGTGTGTGCCTACTCGCCCCTTAGCAACCTGATCTGCTCTGCTCTGCTCCCAGTGTCAGTAAGAGCTTCCACACTGACGTCCACACCTCTCTTCCTGCTGTAGATCTCCGCGAGCTGCACAGCAGCCATCAGAACTCCCCTGCAACTCCACCACGCCACATCATCCTTTTCCATACCCTCAACCCAAAAGACCTCCCAAGCACTTCTCCCTCGGCCCCTCTTCATCATACTTGATCGGCATCTTCGCCACCTCTCCACTCGGTATCCTAACTCTCTCCTCCCCACTCTCCAGGATCTCCTAGATATTCCTACACAGCAAGTCCAGCATCGTCGGCGCAACCTCTTGCCCAACAATCCCCTCCACGTACGTAAAGTCAACCGAGAACACCCCCTCTCACCGGTCTCGTCCAAATCCACACATCTGCAACATCGTGCGGCGGACTGGATCCCATCATCTCGCTCTCCCTACTCGCGCTTAGTACCTCCCCGAAGAACTGCTTCCCGAAGTTGGTATGCTGGCGAATGGAGCTGAAGCGCGTGGCTTCCGGCCACGCAGTGCAGCGCTCGATGATGGAACGCATGCTGTAGTTTTCGTGCGGCATGCTCGCGACATGCTGGTTTTGGATGAAGCGTAAGAGATCGGCGTTTGTCCAGGTATGTTGCAAGGGCACGCGCACGGTGAGAATGTTCAGGCTGGGCTCGACAACGTCGTGAATGGCGGAGAGGGAGCCGATGCGCCCTGATATCACCTGGCCGAAGACGGTATCTGGTGTGTATGCGAGGGAGGAGAGGACGAGGGCCCAGGCGGCTTTTACGGTGGTGGCGAAGGTGGTGCCTGCGGTGGTGTGGGGGGTGGGTGAGACGGTGCGATTAAGTATGCGGTTGACATGTGCGAGTCTTTGAGTAGCGTGGTCTAGTATGCGTCGGATTGGCGGGAGTCTTGTGTGCGGATACTGTAGATGAAGGTGGAGTAGGTTTGCTGCTCGAGAGTGTGGTGCCTTTGTAGGCGGCTTTGATAACTTGTAGGATGCTAGGCAGACTTATGCGATCGTACTGGGCGTGTGAAAGTCGGAGGACCAAGCGGTGGCTATTCTCGCTTTGCTTGACGAGAATGAATCGTATGATGTGGTCTTCGAGGCTAACTGGACGTTTCATGTCTCATTCGGTCAAAGGACGAGGCATGCCCTCGTCATTGCAATCCTTCTCTTCGCAACGAACATACTCCGCTTCGTACTTTTCGAGCACCACTTACATCAGCCGCTGGTTCCGGACGACGAAGACGGTCCGCAGAATCGGGTGGCGCCAATTACCGACTGATATGCGTTCTTGAGCTTTTTCGTATCCAGACCTGCATCGAATCGTATTGCGAAGTACTTCATGTATCTTCAAATCCAAAGGTGACCAGCAGCCAAAGTCCACTATTGATAGTCCGTTGCCTCGAGCACATCCCGGATATCTTTGGTCGGCTGAGATGTCTCTTCCGCAATCTGTCCCAGTGCAGCCAGCGGCATCGAATCGACCAAGATAAACATTGTCGGGACCATGTATGCAGGTAACGTGTCAGTGATACTGCTTGTCAGAGCAATCAGCTCCGAGTGCACATACCATCCGCTCTGACCTAGAAAGCCAGAGTACATCGTCGAGCAGGTGGTCGCAATATAGTTCACGGACGAAGGAGGGTATAGCGATGATGCTGAGAGTTGTCGTTAGTGTTGTTGTTGGTGGGGGGATGCTTTTTTGGCCGCTGATGCAGTGGCGGGGTCAGGGAGCTAGTTGAGCATGCTAGAGAGGGTGTTTGGGGCGATGGGACAGAAGTGCGTCTCCTTATCGTTGTCACCGGTTGAGAGAAGGCAGCAGGTAGCGCCGGAAGCGAAGCACAGACGTATGCCGGTGATTCATCAATACATTGTATTTCTAGAGTAATATGCCGTTGGCTTCAATGCCTTGTTTCGTTTCCTAGCCTCATGTGCTGAGCCGCCTGTGCGACAGCAGTATGCTCTCATACATCATGTCGTCATGCAAGTATATGTAGATTCACTTGTTCAGCTCCTCGGCGCGCTTCTTGAGCTCCTCCTTGCTCGCGGGCTCGCCAATGTTCTCGGCTTGGACCGGACCCTGCGTAGGATCAGTATCAGTGTGCTGGATCTGCTGGAGTGCGGTGATGTTTAACGTACAGGAGCACCCTTATGTGCCATCGCGGACGCGGTGGAGCCACCAGAGGAAGCGCCAGTGTCCACGTCGTGGTGCTGGTGGGTGGATGCGTTTGAGTCGGAGGACTCCTTGGCGACTTGGTCGGTGATGCCTGGACGATGATAGTCAGCACAATTCACCATCTCACGAGCACACTGCACAGCAATAGGATGCCTCGGACGGCGAGTGAGGCGCGGTACGTACTGCCAGTGGCGTTCTCTTCGGCGGGGTGGACAGGCATGTTTGCTATTTGTCTTGCTGTTCGGTCTTGCGGGCGTAAACTGGAGGGGGGCGTTGGGGCTTCTTTTCGTCGAGCTTTAACTCTTCGAGTTGTTCTGTTGGTTCTGTAGGTTTGGCGTCGTCGGCTTTCAATTGAGAGACGATGTCGATTTTACTCGCGTAGTATTCCTCGATCAGTTTGCGTGCAGAGTCTGAGGATAAGGGAGGCGGCATGTTTATATGTCTCACGCGGCTTAGCACGTTGTTGGTGACGTAGGTATGGTGGAGGTGGCTATTGGTGGGGTGTCGCCGCCCAGATGTTGCCCAGGCGTATGTGAGCATGCGCTAGGCAAATGCGGGGAAACGGTCACGTGATGAATATACCGTTATCCAGGCATGCAGCTGCAACGGGTAGCATAGCATAGTATGATCTGGGTACGATGAAGAAACTTTGTTGGTGGTTGAAGCTACGGAGACGGCGAGGACCGTGAGTGTGCGCCCAGGTTTTTGAATAGAAAAGGCAAGTATATGTTGACATACAGCCCTAGAGTGAGAGCCTCTTACTCCTGCTGCCATGTGGTGGACTGATTAATCTGGACTGGAGTGGTGCCGTGACTTACAGCTCTTGTCTGGATATTGGTCCCAGATGCTTAACGACTATGGGGCATCGAGTCAAATTACACAGGAGGTAGCCGCATATCAAACACCGTGTACCGTGTACCATAAACTGACTAAAAGGATGGCTCGAGTTATAGACAACGGAAAACGCAATTATAGAGCTCTCAGTTCATCTGTTGTGGAAAGTAGTCATTGCGGCGTTTTTGCGACTTTTGCGGTGTTCTGCTAACGCTTCAGTGCGGACAAATTTGCAAAGCTCGGCGATGATCCACTTTCATTCCCCACAAGCTTCAAAGAATCTCCAAAAAGTCTGAGCCCTTGATGCCGCATTGTGGTCGGGCAATCGTGTGAAAGTGACTTCATATAGTACAAGTTCTAGAGGAGACATAGCTAGAGTCCTTGTATAGTTTTGTATTGACAATCCTTGAGGTGGTGGTGCACTCTCACTCAGGGTGCATGATGGCTGAGAGATGTTTGGAAGTAGCGAAGGGACAAGAAGCGGAAGAAAGAGAGGCTCTGGGTGGAAGACAACGGGGAGGGCCGACGCTAGGGCACGTGACACCCGCTCCAAGCTTGGCGGCCAGGCAAGCTCGCCGCGTAGACCAGCTGTTGCGCCTTAAGCTCCGACAGCACCTCGATCCCGCCTCACCCAACTCTACCTGCTATATACCTCTCGGTTGCTCCTCGATACCTCCTACCTTGAGCGTACGCTGCTGTCGACGCACGCATAATGGCCGACCGATACTCTTTCTCGCTCACCACATTCTCGCCCAGGTAAACACCTCTGGTCCCCTCCAAGACCATTCGCTAACTGTGATGCAGCGGAAAGCTAGTGCAGATAGGTATGGACTTCGCGCGGGAAGCTTAGCATAGGTGCGAAACGGCGACTAACGGCACTCTAGAGTATGCCTTAAATGCGGTCAACCAGGGTGTCACCTCTCTAGGTATCAAGGGTAAGTCTACATCCATGCATTGGCCGGCCTCTACTAACGACTTCGATCAGCTACAAATGGCATCGTTCTCGCGACCGAAAAGAAGTCGTCATCGCCGCTCATCGATTCGTCGTCATCATCGAAAGTCAGCTTGATCACCCCCAACATCGGCATGGTCTACTCTGGCATGGGTCCGGACTACCGTGTGCTCGTCGACAAGGCGCGCAAGGTCTCACATACCGGGTACAAGCGCATCTACAACGAGTACCCGCCGACGAGGATATTGGTCCAGGACGTTGCGCGTGTTATGCAAGAAGCGACCCAGTCGGGTGGTGTTCGGCCGTACGGCGTCAGCCTGCTGATTGCGGGGTGGGATGATGGAATCGAGCCGGAGTCAGAGACCAAGCAGACCGAGGAGGAAGCGGACGCAGAGAGGAAGAAGATCACCGGCAAGACCGGCGGCATCCTGAAGGGCGGACCCAGCCTGTACCAGGTCGACCCCAGCGGTAGCTACTTCCCGTGGAAAGCGACGGCCATCGGCAAGAGCGCAACCAGCGCGAAGACATTCCTCGAGAAGAGGTACACCGAAGGCTTGGAGTTAGAGGATGCTATCCACATTGCCCTGCTCACGCTCAAGGAGACCATAGAAGGCGAGATGAACGGCGACACCGTCGAAATCGGGATTGTTGGCCCGCCAGAGGAGCGATTACTTGGTGTCGAGGGTGTCGAGGGGGCTGTCGGACCTCGCTTCAGGAAGCTGAGTCCGCAGGAAGTCGAGGACTACCTGACGAACCTGTAGAGTGCGGAATGAATTGGCAGCTGCACCTTGGGTGCACATGTTACGATAGACCGACCGCCGGCGCTCACGCAGGCTCGCTCTGGCATATGACGAACACGAAATAGATGGCATCTGCAATGTGCATCTACATTTCGCTTGAAGCTCTGTGATGTGGCATGTCACTTGTGGAACGCAGGTTCACCCCAGAACCTGTCCTGATCAGGCCTAGTGCAGGCTGTACCTGCCCTTGATCGAGGTCGAGGACGCCACTCATTCTTTCCATCCGACACAACAAACTCTTCGTGACAGATATTGATGGAGCTCGCGAACGGTCCTCAGCATAAAGACGCACCTATCGGTCAAGATGTAGAGCATGCAGGAATTCGGCTACGCACATATCAGGCTGAGATGCTTGAAGCGAGCCTCAGAGAGAATGTTATCGTAGTCCAGGACACAGGCAGCGGCAAAACCCATATGTTCGTGGGCTTTTTTTTGGTCAACTTTTTTTGCTCTTCCGCTACTGACACTTGTGTAGAGCTCTAGCCCGGACAGCTGCGGAGCTCGAAACCTGCGATTCTAACCAGGTTCGTCCAATCAGCTATTATGTTGTTCACGCAAGACCTGACCTAAGCCAGCTCGTATGGTTCCTCGCCCCCAACATAGCACTCTGCGAACAGCAATTCAAAGTCTTCAAGTCAAGCCTTCCAGCGTATGAGACACAACTCCTTACTGGGAATGATAATGTCGACCACTGGACTGACCAAAGGACCTGGGATGCCGTGCTTGCTAATGTCCGTATTGTGGTGTCTACGCATAAGGTCCTTCTTGATGCATGCGATCATGGATTCGTGCGAATGAGCAAGCTGGCTCTACTTATATTCGACGAAGGTCAGAAACCATGATATTATGCTTGCGTACAAGCTAACACTTGCTAGCACATCGTACGTTTCCGGACTCTTTTTTCAGAGATTACTGCGCTGACATATTAGACTGCACTGGAAATCATCCTGCCAATGTATTATTGGCTGGTCACTATTTACCGAGACTTCGAGAGGGCGTGTATCTGCCTAAGATACTTGGGCTCACCGCGAGTCCAGTGATGAAAGCGAAAGTAAATGACGAGGCACTAGAGTGAGTCTTAAGATGTGTCAAGCAAGACGCTTCTGACAAAAACAGAGTGATTGAGAGAAATCTCAATGCGATCACAAAAACACCGAAGATACATCGTAGGTTCTCTTGGCAGGATTAGCAACACAGCTCATGCTTATGAACGATTAGGCTCTGAGCTTCTTCGCTTTGTGCATAAACCGCAGCTCATCCGAATTAGTTATGCCCCCACTGTCGAGATGGTTTCTCCTATTTTCGCAGAGCTAAGTTCGCAGCTCATGAACTACGACATACACAGTGATCCCTACGTTTTGGACTTGCTTGACAACCCCATCAAGTACCACAACGCTAAAAAGAAGTTGGAATATGCATACTTCAAGCATGAAACTTACAGCTTCAACGAATTGAAGACTCTGAAGACCAAATATGAGGCCACTGCAGCAGAGCTAGGGCCCTCTGTAGCCGATTGGTGGTTACAACAGAGCATCGCCCGGTTTCGGAAGCGTGTAAGACACCCTAGCTTTCGATGTGAACAGTGCCCAGGCTGACAGTCGCGTGAGATCCACTCCTCTGGTCAACTACTCGATTGGACTCACGCGGAGATGGAACACCTCCAGAAAATTCTCGGTCGACTTCCCTTGCCAACGGACTACGCCTTTAGACCCATGTCGCTTAACAAATTGTCAAACAAGGTCGAAGCTTTAGTTGATCTTCTCGCATCCGAAGCCAACCCCGGCTTGACAGGTCTCATCTTTGTGGAGCAAAGAGTCTGGGTTGCCGCTCTGGCCGAAATCATTTCGATTCACCCAAAGCTACAGGGTAAGCTCAACACAGGGACATTTGTGGGAAGTTCTGTGTCATCAAAGCGGAAGTCCAGCATCGCCACCATGATCGAACCAAAGAACCAGCAGGATACCCTGGATAAACTCAGAAGCGGGGACATAAACTTGATCATTGCGACTACCGTCTTGGAAGAAGGCATCGATGTGTCAGCTTGTCATCTTGTTATTTGCTTTGAAAGTCCCAAGAACCTCAAGTCGTTCGTGCAGCGCCGTGGGCGGGCAAGAAGAATGGAGTCAAAGTACATCATATTCTCGCCGGGCGGAGTAGGTGATCGAGCTCCATCATCGTGGGAGAAGCTTGAGCAAGAGATGAGAAACGCATATGAAGATGATCTGCGTCGCGTGAAAACTGCTGAGCAAAGGGAAATGGTTCATGAAGTGGGTGAGCGGTTCTACCGAGTCGCAAGTACCGGGTACGTCTTTGCGTGTTTGCCCCACTGAACAAACTTACTCACGTATATATAGCGCTTTACTTACGCTCGAAAACGCCATACCACATCTCTATCACTTCTGTGCTCTCCTCAGCTCCGATCCGTATGTTGATACCAGGCCACAGTTTGGGTTCGAGGACGACAAAGGTAACATCGCAGCTGAAGTCACACTCCCGCTTGCCGTCGATCCCGCATTGAGAGTAGTGCGTAGCCTGCAAACCTGGAGAACAGAGCGCATGGCCGCGAAAGATGTGGCATTTGAAGCGTACAAGATGCTCCATGAAAGTGGGCTGGTAAGCAACAACCTTCTGCCGGTGAAAGAAGAAGAGGATGCCGTGGCCGCAGAGTTCCAGAAATCGGACCGAACCGCTTCGATGATCGAAGTAGCCCCTACCCTCGATCCCTGGCATCGCATCGCGACTTCCTGGGAGCAAGACCAGCACAGGTATTATCGCACAACATTGGAGTTCCAGGGCATGCAAGAGCAAACTTTCTACATGAACTTCTACCTTACTGTGCAACTGCCAGTTGTACCCGACTTCACTTTGTTCTGGAATGAATCTAAGCGCATAACCGTAAGAAGTCATAGGCAACCGGAAGTCGCACTGTCTGACAATGAACTCTCTACAATGCGTTACATCACTCAAAAGATTCTGAATTCAGCTCATGGCACACGCATCGATCAGTCACGCTGCGATTTTCTCTGGCTTCTCGTTCCGACTGATGCGTCCCAATCGAGCTGGGGTCTTGACAAACTCTTGAAATGGAAATTCGATACAGATGGGTGTTTAGAAGCTTCAATCGTGTTGAGCCAACGCACGACCGATCTAAATCAATGGGGCCAAGTCAAGGTCCAAGGCGATGAGCGGAATTGGCTGCCGAGATCCATCGATTTGCCCACTGCAGACTCTACTTCCGGACAAACAGCCAAGCTACGTGTCTCAAGGGTCCCCAAGCGGCGCGATTTTCTGTACCCAGTGCCAAAAAGCCAGCGGCAAAACGAGGCTTATACGAGGATAGAGGAGTTTCCTCTATCTGAGTGCCTCGTGGACATGGTTCCAGTTGCCTATCTTGTCTGCGCCTTGCTGATGCCAGCAATTCTGTATCGCTACGAAATGTACATGACGACAAATACACTACGCCAGGGTCTCCTTGCTCCCTTAGCATTCGACGAGGTGGAGGATCTGCCTCTACTGGTCCAGGCGCTGACATCTTCGAGTACGGGGGACATTGCTCATTATCAAAGGTGGGTCTGACCGAACGCAGAGCTGTGAAATGGCATTTAATTCATCTTCCTATGCCTTTAGCTTCCCTCGTCCCGGCACTTCAGTCATCAGCTAACGACGGACACCGATAGACTCGAGTTCTTTGGCGATTGTATTGTGAAATTCATCTCCTCTGTTCACCTTATGGCAAGTCACCTGAGGAAGCCCGAAAGCTTCCTCACGGGAAGGAAAGGTACGTGAGAATTTCCGTATCACTGGGTGTGTCTAGGTTTATCATCTTCTGAAAATGGCGAGGATGTTCAGGTCCATGGTCTACCGTTCGAGCTACCGTAAAGTTTCTACTAAGACAGACATCTTCACAGGCAAGATTGTTTCGAATGGCTTCTTCGCGCGCGCAACCCTTGCCTGCAGCCTTGACAAATTCATCATCCGTAAACGCTTCACAGGCGCAAAATGGAGACCTCGCTACGCCGGTGAGGTGCTCTACGATGACACCCCACCCGCCCAATCCAATATCTCCTCTAAAAATCTGGCCGACGTCATCGAGTCCCTCGTTGGCGCCTCCTACCTCATTGGTGACTTCCCCAAAGCCCTCACCTGCATGCAGACGCTCCTTCCCCTCGAACCTTGGACCCCCGTCCCAGACGCAAACCGCATCCTCTACGAGGCCGTCCCCGCCGGCGTAATCATCACCAGCCTCACCACCGTAGAAATGCTCATCGGATACACCTTCAACAAAAAGCTGGCTCTCTTGGAAGCTCTAACGCATGCATCATACAAAGGCCCACTGGTAAATTGTTCCTACGAGCGTCTCGAATTCCTCGGGGATGCAGTGCTGGACTACATCATCTCACGCCGGCTCTACTCGCACACGCCTGAGCTCGGACATGCTAAGATGCACGGGATTCGCACTGCTATGGCGAATGCGGCGTTCCTAACGTTTAGAATGTTCGAGACAACAGTGCCGGAGGAGCGCACGATACCCCCGGACATGCACAAAGAGGTGCACCATCGGTGTCTATGGCAATTTTTGCGGTCTGATACTGCAGCGCTGGTGGCTACGCGGGATGCAGCGATCGCGCAGTATGATGCTGCGAAGGATGCTATCAGGCATGGTTTACAGCATGAAGTTGTGTTTCCGTGGCATATCCTTGCGTTGACGGACAGTCCTAAATTCCTTTCCGACATTGTTGAGTCGGTGCTTGGGGCTATCTACGTAGATAGCCAGGGCGATATTGACGCATGCGAAGTATTCGTTGGAAATTTTGGTATTCTGGGTTGTCTAGAGAGGATTCTGAGAGATGGAGTCGATTGCTTGCATCCGAAGGAGCGACTGGGGATTCTTGCGGTCGAGAAGGACGTGCAGTATGTTGCGGTGAGTGAAGATGAGGCGGTTAGCGGCGCGAAGAGGAAGCACAGGTGTCAGATTCGGGTTGGAGGGGTGGATGTGGGCGGTGTGGTGGAGGGTGTCAAGAGGTTGAATGCGGAGACTGTGGCGGCGTGGGAGGCCTGCAAGGTGTTGAAGGAGAGGAAGGAGATGGTAGGGGACGCGAATGAGGATGTGGGTATGGAGGGGGTGGCTGAGCCGAGTGAGGATGAGGAGTGGTTTGATGCCGAGGAGGGAGGGATAAATTTGAGTGACGAATAGTGGAGGATGGTAGTCCGCCCTGCATCACGCGACTTTGTTCCTAGATAAATTGCCTATTCCGAACGCAACTGAATGAATGGGAGGTGACCAATGCTTCAAATCAACACTTGTCTCTCAACAGAAACGCAGACTGACGACGGTGGCAGCGGCGGCAGCGACGGCAGTGACGGTAGCGACTCACCAAACTTCAAGATTCATTTCCATTGTCGTGTCAGTATGAATCATCTCAATCAGTCTCTTGCTTCATATGTACTTGTCTTCACTGCGCGGGCACGATCCGCTAGGCAAGGCGTGGTAACGTCAACTTCCCCTTTCCAGCACATGCTCTTCTCTTTTTCAACATGTCCACACGACAAAATCTACGACTAATTCTAGAGATAAATCATCGTGAGTTGCAATAGAGCGTGTTAGAAATGTGTGAGGACACGTCCATGTTGACTGATGCGGATGTGGGTTGATGATTAGCTGAACCGTGGTTCGTCCCAACATGACCATCATCACTACACCGCTGACGCGCTCACGCGCTATGTTCTCGACCACCGGTAGCCGCCAGCAGTCCCAATGTCATATCCGATATGATTCGTTCTGGTTTGGTCGTTACTCTTTGTGTCTTCCATGCTGAAGCTCCCTCTACGAGGAAGCGGACAAGACCCAGGGGTGAACACCACGACCTCGCGGCACGTCACCGTAGCAATTTGGGCAGAAGCCCCTACTGATTCAGCTTCTACATACATACACCACTCAATCGCAGCGACGCACCCAATTCATCCCACTCTACGTTTTCAAAATCCCCGCTGCCACCAATACCGCATCCGCCGTCTTCCCGACCCACTCCTGCGCCGCCTCAAAATCCTTCGCAAACGTCACGCTCTCCGTCACCCCTGGGAACGTAACAGGCGCATACCCTGTATCTAGGCCCGGTGCAAAGAGCAGATTCTTGTAGTACTCTCTGCCGGCCAAACCGCCCTGGCTGACGAAGCCCCGAGAGAAGTCGCGCGCCTTGTGGTTCACGACTGAAATAAGCCCCGTGTCGTTGGTAAGTACGGCCTGCGAGCGAAGCGCGTTGAATTCCTGCGCCGCGGAGGCGAAAGTGGATATCGCGGAGGATAGGGCAGAGAGATCGATGGTAGCGTTCGCCTCAGCGATGGTGTCGTTTAGATCCGAGAGGTAGGATTCCAGCTCCGGGACGTAGTCCGCGGGCTCGAGGGGCAGGACGGCGTCGGAAGAGAGGTGGTACGCGAGAAGCGCAATGTACTGCCCGATAGCCTTGTGCGTGTGGAAGCCTGGGTCGCCAAACACAGACATCCAGTGGTAGGTGTCGTAGTTGGAGTGGTAGTGGTAGATGGGGTCTGTAGCGCCGCCGCCGGCGCCGAGGTCGAGAGACGCGATACCGCCCGTGTGCACGAAGGGGACGAAGTCGGAGCCAGCGCCGAGGACGCCGAATTCGCCGGAGACGTTCTGCCAGACGTCGTATAGGGTTTGCGAGGCGGAGCCAGGGATAGGGTAGATTACTTTCTTCATGACGGACATGGCGAGCTGGTGCAGATCGGGGGTCGCATCTGTGTAGGGGTAGGGACCGGAGACTGCAATGTCGACGTTGAGGTAGGACACCGCGGCAGTCTTGAGCCACGGGATGTACTCCTCGACCCACTCTGTGCTACCGATGGAGCCGTATTCTTCGGCGTCCCAGGAAGCAAGAATGATAGTGCGGGTAGGCTTCCAGCCAGTTTGCAGCAATTTTCCAAAGGCCTTGGAGAGTTCGACCAACACTGCTGAGCCGGAGTTGGGATCTGAAGCTCCGCCCACGATCCAGGCGTCTCGATGGTTACCAAGGATAACGACCTCGTCTGGGTTGGTGCCGTTGATAATGCCGATGGCGTCCCAGATGGTGGTGTAATTCTCTTTCATGACATTGGAGAGGGACAGACTCGCGCCAGAGCCTACACCCGTGCTGTAGTCGGCGCCTGGAATTGCGCCAACCCACTTCGTACGATTCACCTCCTCACCACTGGTACCGTGACCGTTCAATGCCTGCAGGAGTGGCTGGGCCTCCAACCAGGAAACAGGTAGAGAAGGAATATAGGGCAGGTTGATGCTTGTGTCTGCGCGGGGAGAATCCTTCTTCGACGCGTATCCAGGAGTAGTAGGATCGCCAGGGTAAGTGCTAAGGAATTGTACACTTCCTCTCTGCACTGAAGTAGGGTTGCGGGCTGGGCCGTCTGGATAAGCAGCATAGCCGTTGGCTTCAGTGATGTTGCCATCGTCCCCAGGATCCGTGAAAGTAATAACGCCGATCATTCCGTTGTCCTGGGCGTTTTTGACTTTCAACCCTCGGAAGGGTCCGCCGTATTTAGCCAGAGCAATTTTCCCCTCAAGCTCGACACCAAGCTCTTTCAAGCGCTCAAAGTCTACCTGCTGCCCTCTTCCGACGTAGATATACTCAGCTGAGGCGTTGCCCGTCGGTGAATAACCGTGGAAGGTCGGTATCCGGTTTGGATAGCTCGTCGCTACAAACAGATTTAGAAGGCTGTACACACGGGGTTGGTAGACTACTCACTATCGTCTGCCGCCAATACTGCTTCTTCCAGAGACGCTTCCCACGTGCTGCCATTTGCATAGGTAAGGGTCAGTGAATGCGAAACTGGGTAATTGAGAAAGACATCTGTGGCTTTTAGTCGCAATTCCAACGCAGAATGCAAATGCACCTACAGTATTCGTCAAGTCTTGATGTAAACCCATTCTCAGCCCATCGGTCGGCCGTCCACTGGGCTACGGTTTCATTCGTTCCAGCAAGATGAGCTCCGTGCCTAGATTCCCATAAATCTACGACATTCCTACGGCATCGTATTTCGAGTCTACTTACGCTGCGCAGAACAGTCAGTAGGTGCTTTCATCTGGCGGAAGTAGACTTACCGTAATAGTAGGACCAGGTCGAAATTGTTGTGTTATCGAACGAATTCACGATGATTTGTTCATTGTGATCCAATACCGGTGGGAAGGTGACATTCGTGTCTTGTCGTTTCGAATGCCGATGTGGATGCCTGGCGATTATCTCCTTCTGGCAAGCCTGAACGCTTGTCACGGCCGCAAGCACATGGATCAATTTCATGTTGCACGACACTTTTGACACAAAGAAAACTTGGTACGAGCGCCGGAGCTACAACACCAAAGTACCAACGGCACAGCAAGTACTTAACAAAGACTCGGAGAGATAACGTTAATTGCGGCTTTCCTTTGTCGGGCTCGGTACGAGAGCCAGACGTAATTGACGCTGCAGAGCACGCATCTGCTGGATTTAGGCATGGTCCCGTATGTCCATTGGGCAGAATCTTCCTGCATTGGGCAGGTGGTAGGAAATCTTGCGCGGGGTGAAGCTTTCTAATTTCGCCTTGGCATGCCGGTGATCCCTGAGGGGTTCCGGAAGCGCACAAACGGCGCCGTGGGTTCAAAGAGCGATTGCATGGCGCGGTAGTGCGAGCGTACTCTGTTCCGGTATCATTACGAGTCCTGCCTGCATTCTGTTGGAGTCTGGTGGGATTCCGGCTCCCGGAGTAGAATGCGGTTGCATGCAGTCTCGGACTAGGCATCGGGACATGACCAACCGCCGGACGTCAACTACATACGACGCGATCCGTCCAATGATGTCTGCAATCCAAAACGGTTCGCAAAGCTATTGTGTTGGGTAAGACCGCGAGGTGACGACAGTCACGTCAACGTGCGTCGAGTGTCGGTGCGGCGTGGTTCGCTGGCGATCAGGAAGCTAGGCTCGATCGAGCCCCTGGCCTAGCAATCGGTTGTGCAGGCCTACTGTCGCGGGTAAACAATCACAATCAAACTGTCTCGGACGGTCAACACAAGCAGGGAGATGGGGACGGACTAACAACTAACATTCACAGCCACAGAAACAGAAACACGGAGGGAATATTTTCTGCTTATACAGCCGTGCTGCTCCTACCGGCTGCCCCTCGCGCCTCCCTCATGTCCCAGTCGCTCTTTCCGCATAGCAACCATGCTGTCAAATCCGCCCCGTCTCCTGGCGCCCGAGTCGCCCTACCGGCGGCCATCATCGCCCACCATGTCGCCAGGAGTCCGTAAAGGCCGCGCCCTGGGAAGCGCCGACGAGAGTCACCTGCGCGATCTGTCGCCGGATACAACGCTGCGCGCCTTCACCCAGCGACCGATGCCGTACGATGTCACACGGGACGAATACAAAATCTTCTCATGTATCGAGAACCTCACGCCCGCAGAGAGAGATCTAGGGACGCGGGTGGCCAAGGCAGCGCAGCGATTGAAGAGCTGGTGTGACGAGATCAGCCAGTGGGGATGGTCTGGCTCCTTTGAGCAGCCCAGTGAGGAGTTAATGGAGCGCCGGCGGAAGAGTCTTCAGCTGCGCATCGAGGAGCATTTGAAGCATGTCCCGGCCAGCGACGACCTTGCTCAGCTAGAATACTGGGGTTCGCTGCTGTCGGTCGAAGTACAGGCCCACGAAGCCCGGCTGGACGAGATAAGCGACGAACTGATAGCGCTCGATGTGGAGGAGCTGAAGGGCCATGTGCTGGACATGCACCCCGGAAGCCGGTCGCGTCCGTCGTCTGCGGGCTATGGGGCGAGCCGCATTAGCTACAAACCTATGGACGACTTCAACTTCCTCATCACTCATACCCTCATTTCCGCGCTTCCACAACACTTCCGGCTCAAGGAGCGCCTGCAGACATGGACGGCCCGCGTGACCGTACTTCGCGAAGCGCCTCGATACCTCGATGATCTCAAGACAGCTCAGAAAGCGATGCGCTTGGGTTGGGAAGCCCTCGGGCCGCCGAAAGACCCTTCCGATGACGCGTTCGAGACGTGGAAGAAAACCGTCGACACAATCTCGGGCGTCATGCGCGATAGAGTCAGTGACCTGGGGCGTCGGTTAGACAAGATGCTGGACGCACTGGAGGGACATGAAGATTGCCTGCCTGACCGCTGGATCGATGTCTTCGAAGGCGTGGAGGGCGACTTTGGGCGATGGACGCAGGAGTCGAGAAGAAAGGTCATCGAGTTTGGCGTGCGGAGGCATGCTAGCCCTAGTACCGACACCAGGGAACAAGGCGGGCCAGTGGCACAACCTGACAATGTTGTTGCAACCGCACGAGCCGACAACATTGGACGCTTAGTTGAAGAGCACATCAGTACTTCTAGCAAAGGACACAAAAACGACCTCCGGTCGATCACTGCCTTTAGGCCGGACATCAATATTGACCAACCCCGCCTTGTACTGGATACCGCGGTTGATGAAACACCGAACTATGCGGAAACAGAAGAGGTCATCCAAGATGATGAGTCCATGTTCGAAGAAGGGGACACAGTCATTCACAACGAAATCGAAGAGGACCATGCCGAAGTCGTGCAGTCGAGCTCTGAATCGATAAGCCCTACGGAGTCGCAAATCATCATTACCAGCGAGGATGGCGCTCAGACACCTCTTCGGCCTCACACCCCTCGTTCACGCCGAGAAAGTATGGAGTCGATCGCTTCAGACATGTCATACTCATCCAGTCCTCCCAGGGCTTTCAGTCCATCGCCCTCTGTACGTAACACCACAAATCGGACGGCAAGAGGTCCTCGGCCTGCCCTCAACGCATCGATGCCCAAACGACGAAAGAACGGGGCAGAACCATCTGCAGAAAGCACACCATGGCCACCAACACAGTTCTCTCACACGACTCCGACCACAGCCGACGACTTCGAGAGAAAGATATCCGATGTCCTCTCCACCATCCCTGCCCACATCCGGCTTACGTCGAGATACGGAGCTGATGCTCGTAATCCAAAAGCTTCACGCGTGGTGTCTCACAAAGGTAGTAAGGGATATCTCCGCGCTGCACGTTCAGTCAGCAACCTGAAGACTCCCGAGCTTACTTTGTCACCCGTGAAGGAAGATTTCGACTCAGCTAACGTGATCTCAGGCAGAAGGTCCATGGCGTCATATCGCGTTGACACCGACATCCGCATGTACCACCTCACACAGCCTGGCAAGGAGCATCCTGTCAAGCTGTTCATCCGCCGCGTGGGAGAGAACGGCGAACGTGTCATGGTCCGCGTGGGTGGCGGCTGGGCCGATCTTGGGGAGTACCTCCGGCAGTACGCCGAGCATCATGGCCGTCGAACAGCCAGCAACGGCCAATTCGAGATTCTAGGCCTCGAGGTTGGAGCGGAGCCGTCGCCGCGCCCGGAAAGCGTCATGAGCGCCCGCAACAGGCGCGTCAGCAGCGGCTCGCAGATCATCACCCCGAGCACCACGCCCAACAGACCGTCTACGCGCGCAGGCATATCGACAAACGAAGCCCCCCCGCCCATGCCGCATTTGTCGCCCACGCCCACCCCGACCAGCAGCAATGAGACGTCCGCCACGCCGTCGTCGAGCGAGAGCAGGCGGTCGTGGCGCGGACAGGAAGTCGGGCTTGCGGGCCCCAAGTCGAAGAAGATCGACCTCGACAACGAGAAAGCGGAGTGGGTCGAGGGCATGATGAAGCAGGCGCGCAGCGTGAGCGGGAATCTCGTACATCAGTTTTCACCCCAGGCGCCGCCGCATGGTGCGCGTGGGGAGAGCCGCAGTGAGAGTCGGAGTGAGAGCAGAACGAGTGTGAGGGGGCAGTCGAGCTTTGGGGATTTGGGGAAGGTGGGGGGCACGAAGAGGATTTTTATGCGTGGGAGCAATGCGGTGCAGGAACATTAGGGGGTTGATTTTGCGTGGTGGGATGGATGGATGCATACATTGATATACCCTAGGACTGGACTCGGATGGCATTTTATTGTGTTGGCTAGATTGGGATGGTATTAGGGATAGGGATGGCATCACTTAGGCGTTTATACCCTCATGAAGGCGCTACTGGCTACGCTTCACTGGGTGCGGGATTTTTGTTCATCATTTCTTGTGTATAGTTATCACGACAGCGGGAGCAACACATGCCAAGTCAAAGTAAAGCAGAATCTCATTCATCTGTAAGTGAAGAGGGTATATTCCACCCATCCCAGGCTAACCCATCCCATTCCGCAAAACGCCAAACGCCTGCGCTGATGCTGAACCTGTCACTTTTCCTTGTGCCTTTCCGAAATCTCTTCCTCCGTTATGCCTTGCGCGCAAAGCGCGCAAGCGCGGGCCCGTAGCTCTCCTGGTCCTTCTTCAGCTTTGCGGCCAGCTTGGCATCGTTCCTCGCCAGCGCCTCCCTTGCGCGCACCTTCTCCTCGTCAATGATATTCTTCTGCCCATGTCTCCTCAGATACTTCTTCAACGCACTATTCCGTCCCCTGGCCTTCTTCTTCAGCTTCTCGACCTTGTCTTCTTTCCTTGCATCCAGATCCTTCTCCGCAGCGCGCTGTTCGTGGGAGGCCAAGTCGAGATTGCCCACGAAGTTCGGGTCGAGCGATATCATCTGTGGCTGGAGTTTCTCGAGGAGGGCGTGGACTTCGGCTTCCTGGCGCTGCTTGGTTGTTTCGAAGGGGTTGGTGCCGGGCTCGAGGGAGTCGGGGTTGGGCTCGCCGGCGCCGGGGACGAGGATGGATGAAAAACCCTTGGCGTGCGAGATACCCAGGACATCTTCGAAGGGGCAGTATTTCACCATCGATACGCCCATGCCGTCGCCTTGCCAGTTGAGGTATGGTGAGGGAACGACGACGGAGGACTCGGGAGAGAGCGAGAAGAGGTCGGGCTTGTAGACGGAGACGTGGCTGCCCCAGCCGACGGCGGTGAGGTTGCGGTCGGAGATGGATATGCTATGGGCGGGGGCTTTGAGGTGGTGCGAGTGGAGCTCGCGGAACATGCGGATGTCCCAGATGGACATTTGGCGGTCTTGCGACGCGGAGACCATGTAGCGGCCGGACTTGTCGACTGCGATGGCGCGCACGGGGCTGCGGTGGGGGAGCAGCTTGACCAAAGGTGTCTGGCTGTTGGGCGACCAGAGGGTGACGAGGCCTTTTTGGTGGCCTGCGTGGAGAATGGCGTTGTACGGGTTCTGCGCGAATGCGGTGGGCTGGCCGAGCTTGGTAGGGAGGTCAGACAGCATCTGGCCGGTGGAGATGTCGGTGTAACGGATCATGCCTGCGGTGGATATGGATGCGAGGAGGAAGTGGTAGGGGAGGTACTCGAGGTGTGTGGCTTCCTGATGCTTTTTCAGCTGGTGGATCTCGACGCCGTCGCCGGCGTAGATGTAGACGCATTTCTTCTGCGCGACAGCGAAGCGCTGGTTGTTGTTCAGCCACTTTGCGTCGCGCACCGTTTCGCCGAGCTGCAATTCGCAGCCCACCTTGCCCTCTCTCCAGTCGAAGTTGGCGACATGGCCCTTCCGGCTTGCAATAAGCAGCTCGCGCCCGTTCCGCGTGTAGTCGCATGCGTCGTACGGGCCCAGCGCATCTAAGCGCAGCTCGAAGCCCTTCTTTGCAGTCTCGATGCTGACCTCGTTCCGTATGTCGTCCTGCCGGACCTTGAATGTCCGCTCCAGTTCATGTTCCGGTTCTATGAGGCCTGCTTCGTTGTCGAGGAGGATCTCCGCCTGTTTTGCCTGCAGCGTCGCCTGCTTGTTCTTCTGCTCCAGTGCTCGCAAATTTGCCCGCAATTTCTTGTCCTTTACTGATTTGGTGGATATCTTTTGGCCGCGGCCATACTGTGTGTTTGCGGCTTGTGCGTATTCGGCTTGCAATTGCGCTTCAGCATCGTCCATGGGCGTCTTTTTTGCTTTCGGGCGGGGCGCAACGGATTTCGAGGGCGCTTTCGAAGCCATGGTGTCGGCAATACGTCGGACGTTACGCGACAATCAGACGAACAAGCTTTTGCAAGGTATCCGTGGTATAATCACTCGTAGCACTTTGCCTATACAAAGCTGTTGGCGAAGTTTGGCATTTCGAAATATTTTGGGCGGCGCAATATTCTGCCCTTAGTCACCGCCTGAAGCCTTGGCACCTTGCTCCACTCTTCGGGTCCCACATCTTTTACGCCGACACTTGCGAACAGCCATCTTGAGGAGCGGTCTCATCATTCCTAGTATATTGTATTCCCTCACTATCTCCAACCGCATGCTGATCTGATGGTTTGTGATTTCCAAATATCCGATTCAGCAATGTCTCAGTCGGAGCAGGACGAGGATCCCTGCACGCATCGCATAAGCGCGGATGCGGTATACTAAGTCGCCATGCCGCCAGGCTGAACTTTCTTCTCAACAAGGAAAAGCTTTCCGTATGTTGGAATTTGAGCGCACAGCTACTCATCTGCGCAGTAAAATCAATCCACTTGTTCCCTTCCAATTCCAAATTGCGTTCTCGGCAACTCTCGATCCTCAACCTGGTGCCTTACGATCGCTCGAACGAGTGCAAGGACGACTGAGCGAATTGCGCTATGCGACTATTGAATACAAAGACCCTGGTTCTTCATAGTTTCGTCTAGAGTATTCCTCCATATGTGATACTGTCCCATACGTGGGGTGACGACGAGGTCACTTTTGACGACATACATCAGGAACATGCGGAGAGCATGCAGGGTTACAGCAAAATTGTCAAATGTGGTGAGCAAGCCAATCACGATGGATACGAATGGGTATGGATCGACACCTGCTGCACTATACAGACTCACCACCGACGACAATGCCCTACGAAAAGGGTGGCATATGCCGCCGAAAATGGCGGTAGAATGTATATAGCTTTTCAATACAAACGTATTAGTTAATATTTCTATACTCATGCAACTGGGATCAGACACCCCGTATGTAGTGGCTGAGCAACCCCTGAGCCAACATGAGCCAGCGTGATTGTGCCTGATTTCCTCCCTGAGCAGCATGGGGTTTGAAATTCGTCCCTAATTAGCTTGTACGAAAAAGCACTATTGACACTTTCTGGGAAGCTATGAAATCGTTTCCACACACACACACAATCTTAACGAGTGAAAGAGCAGTGGCCCAAAAGTCCAAGTACATTGCTAAATGAGTGACTATTGCACCATCATCATCACCACCACCTCCAATCTCTAAAATCTCCAAAGATATGAACGAAATGCCACCCCGACATCTACCTCCTCCCCGAGTCAATCTACTCGCATCAGATCTTGTATCCAGTGAGCATCCATCCACTATTCTTTGGCAGGTTGGCTAACCGCATCGGCCGCTTCGGCTTCGGTGACCAGGAAGACGTC